>NC_056631.2:153875542-153960542 GCF_002870075.4 Lactuca sativa
AGGTCAAAGCAGAAACTTCAAAAGTAAAAAATGAATAATAAATATGAGACAGAGGGAGTATAATTTTTTTTCCTCCATGACTCTTACTTTTCAATCTTTAAAATGTTTCAATCTGACATAAAACAATATATTTATAAGGTTTAAACCTTAACCCGAAACCCGACACGAAAATAAACGGGTTGACATGACACGACATGATAATTAAACGGGTCGGGTTAGGGTCAAGCACTCTCAACCCGTTTAATGTCTTGACACAACACGAACTCGACACGACATGACACGTTTGTCAGGTCTAGATTTCAATAAGAAGTCGCCGATTTTATCGAATGCCTGGGGGGGGGATTAATTTTTAGAGGAAGAACGAAACACATACGATTTCGACATAAAAAACTAAAACTCTACACCTACAAACGAAAATCATACTTTAGAAAAAAAAAGGCCAAAATAGCCCTAATATATTGAACTCGATTTTCAGAGGAAGAAGAAATGAAAACAACATATGATTTCAAATGAACTATAAATAAGCATGGGTTGTTAATAATCCATGTGATGCTACTTCTAGTATCTCATCTTCAGTGTTCTAAATCTCCCCCTCGAGTGATATGAGGTGATGTATTTGTTCTGTTCCATCCATTTAATTTTTTAAACCAATGCAAAGTTCCACCAATTTTTGTGTAAGACCCGTTCAATAAGTGGATTTCAAATCTACTATTATGTAGGTTTTGTTCACATGTTTGAAATATTCATTTCGAAGTGTCTAACATCATCGTTTTTTCATCAAAATGTCACAATTTAAGCATGTGTATCTTATATACTTCCAATTTTCTATATTCTAAACCTTTTTATTAGATTTTAATAAAAACCAAAATATTTTTTTTCAAATTTCCAAAATAATTTATCGGATTTCAGACTTGTTATTGAAATTCCTTATTTTTTGTTCTAAATCCGGAATATACTTTTGTAATAAATATTACTTTTGATTTGATATAAAATAGTGTGGATCATCTGGAAAAACTTGACTATTTAACAAAAAAACTAGATTATTTTCTTATATTTTAAAGACAAAATTTCACAGATGGTCCTTAAGCGTTTCCGTTTGTCCCTAAAATAGTACATGTGAAACAATTTTTGCATGGATGGTCCCTACGAAGAAAACCTTATACATAAATGGTCATTCTAGTTTTAAATTTGTCCCACTACAGGTCCTTTTAATTAACTCTATTAATATTTTCAATTAACCCCATGTGAAACTTATTGGATTAGGTGTCTAAGCCCATAAATATAATTGGTATGTACTTGATTTGATAGTAACATGGTTATTTTGGGTTGCCTTCACTCATGTAACTTGACAGAATGACAAGTGGAGAGAGAGTAGGATTTATTATATGAATAATAAATTGGTACTCAAATTGGTTTTATTAATATATTATAAGATTAATATATTATTTGGAAATCATTATATTAATTAGTAATTAGTTAGAAATTAACTTAATATTAATTTAGGATTAAAGGAACTGATTAATAATAGAAGGGTTGTTTTGCAAATCATTGATAGTTGCAAAACTGGGCTATTGGACTCCTTAATTAGGAGTGGACGAAATCTTATAGTAAGGCCCTATAGATTTCGTCCATGGCTTAATGAGGAGGAGTCTATTGGATGCTTAGGCCTTAAGCAAGGAATTAGGGTTTCCACCTGAAAACCCTAGCAGCCACAACTATAAATAGACTCTCATACTTGGTAAAATCGCCCCCATGCTTATGAAACCCTAGAGTAGCCGATTTTCACCTCTCTCCATCTTCATCCTTTGCATTGGGTGTTTGTGATTCCATTAGAGGTGCAACACTTGGGGCACTAGGCTTTCAGAAGTTAATATCAAGAAATGATTATTCTTGTTATTACTACATAACAAGTGAGGTAATGATCAAACCCTAATTTTATATATGAATTTCGAATTGTATATGCTAGATCTAGGGTTATTGCTTTGCAGTTTGTATTTGCATGTTCAATAGAGAAAAACTTAGATCCAAAGCATTGCATGATCACATAGGAATATAGATATGCTCAAAACCTATTAGTGGTATCAGAGCCTAGGATATTTTTCAATTGAATTGATGCAAGAGTGAACTGTCCAAAGAACAAGAAATCGAATTTTTGGCTGTCTGACACATGAACTCGACGAGTCCATGATGAACTCAACAAGTTCAGAGCCTAACTCGACGAGTTGACTCGTCTGTTACCTAAAATTTCGATTTTCAGATCAGATTTTGATTTGGATAATTACCATATTTCATTTGGGTCCTAGCCTTAATATTTCATTTGGGTGTTATATTAAGGGTTAAATCAACACACTTGAATTTCTCCCTTTTTGTAGATGTCTAGTTCTGACAACTATGGTCTTCCTTATCCTATTGGAAAAAGCTTTCCTCATGAAGATGATATCCCATGTATCGATCAAGGTAAAAGATCAACCCTTTCTTCGTGCAATGGTGGAACTAGAAATCATACTTCTCTTCCTCCACATCCTCTAGTGATTCTCCATGACCCACGTTTTCATCGACTTGAAAAGTTCAAGATCACTCAAGCCCTATTGGCATGTAAGCATTGAGATGGAAGTTCTATGTGTGCACACGTCCTCGAGATGAAGTCGCACATTGACAGATTGGGAATGTTGGGTGTCGTTTACCCAAGGAAGCTGGTTGTTGACTTGGTTCTTGAATCGCTTACTGATTCATATATTAAGTTCATTAAAGACTACTATATGACATACCACGATGTGACCCTTATTGATCTGACATATTTGCTAATTGCTGCTGAATCAGAAATGATTTGGCACACTGGTAAAGCAAATTGATTGGAAGATCTACCTCCCAAATTTCCATGGACATAGGCAATGAAAACGATAGTACATAAATGATTTCTTCTCCTAAGGGAAAGAAATTGGCCATGGTCAAAAGGTTTGACCATAAGAGAAAGGAAAGTTCTGAGATAGTTCCACGTGTCGCTTCTAAAGAGTCCATCTGTTTCTGTTGACAATTGAAGGGACATTGGAAGCGAAGCTGCCCTGATTACCTGAGAGATCTAAGAGATGGTAAAATCAAATTATATGGTTCTACTTCAGGTAAGTTCACTATCTAACTCTATTAAGTTCCTATTTATAGATTCTTAATACATGATGTGATAAGATTGCATTTTGATGTTTTGTAGAATCTAAAAGAAAGAAGGAAGCTTAGGGAAAGTAAAAGCTAATTCTGGTCGTGAAGAGATGGAATTCGATCGCATGGTTCGATGATCAAGATTTGGAGCTGCTACTTAGGAGTTATGATAGATTACTTAGGAATATTTAGAAACATAGTTTTCATACGGATTTGCGTTGTAAGGACAATTTTTTCTGCATTTTTATAAATAAAGTAAAATTTGATTTTATCTTATTTTACGTTTCCTTGCAATGGCCTTTGTGAAAATTGGTGTTTATATTTCTATTATTAGTAACGTTAAAAAATGGATTTGATTCTTAGTTATACCGTTTGTGGTAAAGTCATACTTTACCAAGCGAGGAAAGATTTTCATCACCCAAGTTTCAATTGGACAGAAACTTGGAGTTATGTGATTTGAATTGTGTGATGTATGAGAATCTTGATATTTGGTAAATTAAGACCGATTCCTTATTCACATGTGAATGTGAGTCAAGTGAATGAGTAAAGGATCTAGTACACATTGATGTGTACTGGTCAGATCCATCACAAAGGACGATAAAGTCTATTTGTCATGATTTACTAATGGTTCAGTGAATATGATTATACTTATAAGATTAAGTGTAATTCTGATGCATTGAAAAGTTTCAATGTATAGCAGAACGAATAAAAAGAATCAAATTGGGCAGAAAGATAAAAGTTTCTCCAATCTGAAAGGAAAGGATAGTACTTTAGTATCATGTTTTATGATCATCATAATGATTACAGAACCATGTCACAATTGATCCTCTGAGGACACCTTAGTGCATTTGTATGGCTGAGAAGAGGAATCGAGAATTGTTAAAATGGTTAAATCAAGAAAATGAGTCATACTTGGATCCAAAATCAAGTTTTAAAGTCATACTCTAAGTTACTCCAAGTTGTACCTTAAGTAACATGTTCTAAGTAGGTTTGTAACACCTCATGAAATGTGGAGTAGCAATGTCTTCTTACTCTTGTACATTTGAAATTGGTAGTTGTGATATTTTATGTTAAAACAACGACCAACTAAGTGTTGGATTATTGTCTAAGCCTGTAACCATATTTGTCAAGTACTTGACCCGATTGTGCATGGTCCTTTTGGGTTGCCTTCACCAAAGCAACTTGACTGGAGAAATAATAGAGAAAGAGGTTATTATGATTTATTAATATGTTATAAGAATAATATATTAAAGGAGAAATCATATTTGTTTAATTAGTATTGGTAAATAATTAATTAAGAATTAATTTAGTGATCAAGTGTAATTAATTAAATTAGAGGGGCTGAATTGTAATTATGTGATGGTTACAAAATATGGTAATGGTTATCCTAGATATAGGATGGACGAATTCAAGGGATAAGATATCCTTGAAATCGTCCAAAGGATAAGGATAAGGGTTTTCAAAGCTTATCCTATGGTTACTTGGTGGGCAAGCAACTAGATAAGGATAAGGACTGAAACCCTAATCTCTACACCTATATAAAGACCCCTAAGGCCATAAGAATTTGTCCATGCCTTGTCTAGGGTTCCTAGGGACGAATTTCATACATCTTCTCTCTCTCTCTCTCTCTCTCTCTCTCTCTCTCTCTCTTTCTCTTTTGTCTCTCGATTTTCTCTTGGTGTTTGTGAGCCATTAGAGATACTACACTTGTGGTACTTGCTTTCAAGACTTAGGGTTTGAAGATTTGAGTTGTTATTGCAATATAACAACAAGAGGTATGTGATCTAACCTTCTATGTGTATTTCGAAAATACTAGGGCATATTAGGGTTTCTATATGTGTTCATAATGTTGTGTATCTAATAGTGAAAACATAGATCCAATTCTAGGGTTGCATGCACACATAGGATTGTTTGTACAAAACCCATCAGTGGTATCAGAGACTTTGGTTAACTTGTTTTCAATTAGTATTATACAATTGTATGAACTTGACATACTAGGGTTTATATCCAATAAACCCTAGGAGGCTAGAAATTTCGAGATTAGGGTTTCTATACCCTAATTTGCGAAAATTTGAAAGGGTTTTCAAATCCTTTCCTTAAGCCTCAAGATTTCGAAATCTAGGGTTTGAAAAACCCCATGATTTTCGAAATCAAACTCCTCCCCAAGATAAGATCCTAAATTTTAGGGATTTAGATTATCCTATATCTTGTAATTATCCTTTAATGGTTATATATGGTAATTAAAGATTTTGAATTATCCTATCCCATGATTTTCGAAATATAGAGGGATTAAAAGGATTAGGATAAATTAATTGTTTAATTGGTAATTATCCTTTATGATTTAGATAATCCCTTATGATTTAATAATTTAAATTAATAGTTTAATTCAAGATAATTATTAAATCAAGAGTTTTAATATTTAAAATTTTAATTTAAATAGTCTTAAATTCGAAAATTTTAAAGTGAGATTAAAACCTAAATATTTTGAAAAGTTTCAAAACGTGACCTCAAGTTTTGAATTTAAATTGTTAGAAGTTTAATTTTGAAAAAAAATGTTAAATTCTAAAACCCTAAATTTGAAAAGTTCAAATTACACCCTTATGGTTTTATTAAATTAATTAAGTGTATGATTAAAAGAGAGTTAATAAATCCATAATGATAAGGTTTATATTTTAAGTGTAATTTATAAAATTTAAACCACCTAGTATTTTAAAAGTGTAAAATACACCCTTATACTATGTATAACACTAAAAGTCTAATATTATATATGTATAACTAAAATGCTAGTCTTACCGTTAGTAGGCCTCATTTACGAAGCCGATCTATAAGGGGGGGGGGATAAGGTTATGGCCTATAAAATGGCCGTTTAATGGGTATCCACTCTTACCCACCGCTTCCTTGATTGGTGGAGGGTCGTTAGCCGAACGGGTAGGATAGGGAAATCATTTATTCATTAATAAGTATAATGAATCTATGTAAAGTAACTAAACGCTTTTACAAATTCCCAATCCTAGTTACTTTAGGCAAAGGTGAAATTGATGCAATCCCATGAAATTACACTATGTACCCTTGCTAAGACATTAGTGGAGCGTGCGTGGTTAACCGGCACACTAATTGGGTTCTAAGCAAAGGTAGCAAAGGGTGACTCAATGTTTGTCATAGTTCGATGGAGCGTGTGTGGTTTTCCGACACATCGAATAAGTGACTGTAACAATGAGGACACCATGTAGATTTGCATGGTTATTCACACCCACTTTGTGATCCTCGGCATCCTAGTCACAAACGAGAGGGGCATATCGAGATTTAAACATGCCATTGAAAAGTTCAATGAATCTCAAAGGAAATCTAGGAATTATTAATACATTTAAACTTAAGCCTTTATGTTTTTCATGATGAAGAATTAGTGAATCGTCATTCACTTACCTCCGAATTATTTGCATGTTGGATTACGACATCCCTCTTCTAATGTGTAAATATTGTTGTTGGATCCTAGCCTTAATGTCTCATTTGGGTGTTTCATTAAGGATTCAATCAACTAACTTGAAATTTCTCCTGTTTTGTAGATGTCTGATTCTAACCGTGGTCTTCCCGAATCCCAAGGAAAAGGTATTCCTGTTGAAAGTGAAAGCTTGTTCCAAAGTGAAGGATCAATGTGGACCAGCTTGATTTCACTCCCTCCTCCTCCTCCCGTTGTTCTCCCTGACCCACAAGATCGAAGATTTGAAAAGTTCAAGATCACCGAAACCCTATTGGCAATGGAACATGAAGATGGTAAACTCGTGTGTGCTCACGTCCTAGGGATGAAATCACACATTGATAGGTTGATTATGTTGGGTGTGTCTTTCCCCAATAAGTTGGCTGTGGACTGGATTCTTCAGTCACTCCCTAAATCATATGATAAGTTCGTAAGAGAGTATTATATGATGGATCTTGACGCGACCTTCATTGACTTAACTTACATGCTTATTTCTGCTGAATCAGAAATGATTTGGCGAAGCAATGGAAGATATTTGTCTGATAATTCAACCAACCATGCTTCCGTGGACACTCTAGAAGAACCCACCTATTTCTGCTGCCAAGAGAAGGGGAAATGGATATGAAGCTGCCCAAAGGACCTGAAGAGTCTAAGAGATGGGAGAGTCAAGAAGTATGGCTCTACTTCAGGTATAAAATCCACTATATAACTCCATTAAATTCTTATTCTTTATACATAATGTGATAAGATTACATTTGCATGTTTTGTAGGATTAGAGAAAAGAGAGGAAGTTTGATGGAAGAGCAAGATGAGTCTGATCACGAAGAAATGGATTACGATCGCATGGATTCGAAGATCAAATTTTGAGCTTAGGAAGTTATGATAGATTTGTTAGGAGTATTTGATTACATAGTTTTTCGGTTAAATTTTGGATTGTAAGGACATGTTTTCCGCTGATTTTATGAATAAAATAAATTTTGGTTTTGTCTTATTTGTTTATCCTTACAATGGCGTATATGAAAAATTGATGTTTGTATACTTCTATTAGTAGCAAAATGGATTTGATTCTTGATTAGGTTATTTGTGGAAGTGTCAAGAATTTATCAAATAGGAAAAGTTTCTCATCGCCCAAGTTTCAAGTGGATAGGAACTTGGAATCGTGCAACAAGTATCATATGATGAATGAGAACTTTCACATTTGGGAAATTTAGACTAATTTTTTACAAAGTGTCAAACTAAGGACTAAGAGATCGAGTACACTAGGTCGTATGTTGATCAAGTCTACCACAAAAGTGACAAAGACATTCGTCATGATTTACCAAAGTTTAGTGAATATGATTATACTTATAAGATTGAGTATAATTCTGGGTTGATTAAAAGAGTTTCAATCAATAGCAGAACGAATAAGAAGAATCAATGAGGCAGAAAGATAAAAGTTTCTCTATTATAAGAAGAAGGGAGAGTACATTTTATTATGTTTTATGATAAGTCTTAATGATTAAGAACCTTATCTCAATTGATACTCTAAATGAGTCTTAGTACAATTTGTATGTCTAAAAAGAGGAATCGAGAATTGTGGAAATGGTTAAATCAAGAAGTCAATCATACTTCGTTCCAATATCAAGTCTTAGAGTAATACTCCAAGATTGTGAATTGAGTGACAAGTCTTAAGAAGGTTTATAACATTCATCAAATGTGGAATTTGGGAAAAGGTTTTCTTATTCTTGCACATTTGAAATTGGTAAGTTGTGATGTCTTGGATAAGACAAAGACCAACTAGGACCAATCATGTGAAATGTTTTGTATTGATAAAACTACACTAACTCTTGAATATTTGTTTGTCAAGAAGTGGTTCTTGACAAGAGAACCTTATATGTCAAGGAGTCAGTGGGAGTCTTAATGGTATTGAAAGGTTTCAAGAACAAATCAAAAATAAACCTTATCAATCATCACTAGCACACGACTTGAGGTTTACAACCTATTGTGTTGACACTAATTTTGTTTCTGTGCCATTCCAATTGAGTTAATTATGCATGTGAGTTATACGAGTTCTCAATGGGTTGTATAGGGGCAAGGCACCTTGTTCAATGGAAAGTACATTGAAATGAAGGGGTGGGCTGTTCAGTAACTTGGAAGTAGTGGTGGGACCCTTGATAGCAAGAAATTAAGAAGAACAAGTTCTATCCATAAGAAGTTTGAATTTGTCACTAACATTATCTTGTAATTATGGCTATGACGAATTCACATGGATGGGAATGTATACACCACAAAATCTAAGTGTCATAAGATTTCTCTCATTCATGAAAATGGTTGTGAGGAAACGCTTTCACTAAGAGAGATTTTGAAGATAGCATTATGTGATTTGGGTTTCTCAAATTCAACTATGATTACGGCATACCTCTTCATAGTTCGAATTGTGGGAAATGGCAAATTGGTCTGAACATTTTAGACTTGTTGATATGAGTCCTAGAATCGTTTAGACATATACATATGAGCTGTCCAAGGAAAAGTGTATGAGTTTGAGAAGCTTAGATAAAGTCTTATCAAAGCATCTAGTATTAGAATATGAACTTAAGAAATTGTTTTCTAGAAGTTCAGCTGATTTCTGAATACATGTCGAAGCTAGTGGGAGAATAAGTGTTATGCTGGTAAAGAAATAATCATCATGTAAGTGGGAGCATGATTATTATGGTAAGTATTGCTAGTTAGCAATATTAATTATAGAAAACAAGAGTTATACTTTGCAAAGTCGTAAGGGTTGAAAAGTTGTTTTGCTATAATTAAGGGAGAGAATATTATACTTCGTTCAAAATCTAAAGCTTAGATTGAGAAATTTTAATAAATTTAGTCAAAGGGTACATAGTGTGTTCTTAAATTTCAATTATGATTACGGTATCCCTCTTCATAGTTCGAATTGTAAGAACGTGACACATAAAATATTATGACAGAAGATTGATAGAGTATCGTATCTTTATGTAAGACATTATGCATCGTGTCCCATACGCTTCGGGTAAAGGATCGATTGCAAGTGCTATAATATTTGACCATTCTAAAATTTTCCAAATGTCTAGCGCATTATGAAGGGAAAAGGACTAGAATTGGCATTGACTAAGATAATTAAACAACTATCAAAGGACGATCTAAAGTTCGCTGAGGATTGGTCACTTGTGAGTAGTTGGAAGTATGGTATTGAATGGACCATATCGACATTATTATGAATAAATAAGATTCTATTAAGAATGAGTTGTCATACGGTAAATATGGAAATGTTTCCATAATTGGGAGTTGAAAATTAAGAGTTTATGACTAGATTAGAAAATTTTATGCAAAAGGATGTTCAAAGGAATGTACTTTGAGTGAGAAACATCACATCTATAAAATTGTTCTGTAACAATTTTGATAGAGTAACTTGTGATTTCGTTGGCCAAGTCTTTGTGATTTTTGTGCCGTGACTTCACAAGAGGATCATTGCATAAATATTAGAATTTGACATATTCTAAAAGGTGGCAAGAATTTGGTATTCTTACACTAATTCTAAGGATTGGGGATTGTGAAATGAGTTGCATTTGAAAAGTTTCAATTGATCTATTTCACAAAGTATGGACCATGGGAAACCAAAGTGTGCATGCTTTGAGCATGGGACAATTGTGGTTATGATTCGAGTTATAAAGTTGATTATCTTAAACATTAAACAATGGATAATGAGTAATCGATATGGTGATAAATAAAAGGTGTTTTATTCATACTCAAAGGTTTGGGACCATATAGGATTAGTATTATTCTTGTGTTTCACTTTGCATGTTTTGACTTCCTGAATAATTAATTATTTCAGAATAATCAAATTATTTGAATGGTCCACAGTCGTTCATATGTTGGAAGTAGGTATGAATGAATACTATCATGAATTGGTTTGTGGATTGTCTAAGGTGTATTAGACATAGCAAAGGTTTGCTGCAATGTTCATGAGTGCTTATGAATATGATTTTTAGCATTGGATTAAACCCATGCTCACTTGGATCGCTTCATGGATTTTATCACGAGCGATTGGTGAGACGATAATATCTTATATTCTTGAAACCGAGATGTGTGAGTTGTATCTTGCGAATCGGTTACACATTGATAATATGTAAACGCACCAGTAACTTGGTGTTATAAAACTTATTGTTGTGTTTGATTTGGTGAGTGAGTGCAAAAAAACATTGAGTCGAAGTTTATCCGTTCCTTTTACCCAAAGTGGGATAAAAGTGATATCTGTGGACCCCTCTATGATTTAGTGATGACAAACGTAAATGCTCGGTCGGGCTAGGGCTAATTTGATTTGTTCAATTAGTCAGTCGTCGTAAATCGGAAATCGGGAAACAACACATAGACTGAGAGAATGATTTCAATCCATGTCTCACGTCTATACGATATCTAGAATGGAGGAATATATGATCCCTTATCTAAAGGACAGGTTACTGATAAGATCAGATTTTGACAGTGTCTTTGAGAGCTACGATTGCTAATCGAGTTGTACTTGCATTTGTGGTTACTAGAATTATCCAAGTGGGAGACTGTTGGATTAGTGTCTAAGCCCGTAACCATATTTGTCAAGTACTTGACCCGATTGTGCATGGTCCTTTTGGGTTGCCTTCACCAAAGCAACTTGACTGGAGAAATAATAGAGAAAGAGGTTATTATGATTTATTAATATGTTATAAGAATAATATATTAAAGGAGAAATCATATTTGTTTAATTAATATTGCTCAATAATTAATTAAGAATTAATTTAGTGATCAAGTGTAATTAATTAAATTAGAGGGGATGAATTGTAATTATGTGATGGTTACAAAATATGGTAATGGTTATCCTAGATATAGGCTGGACGAATTCAAGGGATAAGATATCCTTGAAATCGTCCAAAGGATAAGGATAAGGGTTTTCAAGGCTTATCCTATGGTTACTTGGTGGGCAAGCAACTAGATAAGGATAAGGACTGAAACCCTAATCTCTACACCTATATAAAGACCCCTAAGGCCATAAGAATTCGTCCATGCCTTGTATAGGGTTCCTAGGGACGAATTTCATACCTCTTCTCTCTCTCTCTCTCTCTCTCTCTCTTGTCTCTCCATTTGCTCTTGGTGTTTGTGAGCCATTAGAGGTACTACACTTGTGGTACTTGCTTTCAAGACTTAGTGTTTGAAGATTTGAGTTGTTATTGCAATATAACAACAAGAGGTATGTGATCTAACCTTCTATGTGTATTTCGAAAATACTAGGGCATATTAGGGTTTCTATATGTGTTCATAATGTTGTGTATCTAATAGTGAAAACATAGATCCAATTCTAGGGTTTCATGCACACATAGGATTGCTTGTACAAAACCCATCACTAAGACCAATTAGATGAAGTGTTTTCTTAATAAGAACCCACACTAACCCTTGAATATTTGTTTGTCGAGAAATGTTCCTTGACAGAGAATCTTATATGTCAAAAGGTTAGTGGGAGTCTTAATGATCTTGAATAGTTTCAGGAGCTACTCAAGAATAAACCTTTTAGTTAACACTAGCACACGACCTGAGGTTGATAACATATCGTGTTGACATATTCTAGTTTCTATGTCAATTTGAGTTAAGTTGACTATGCATGTGAGTTATATGAGTTCTCATTTTAATGAATAAGGCAAAGCACCTTGATCAGTGAAAGTACGTTGATATGTATGGGTGAGCTGCTCAATGACTTAGAAGCAATGGTAGACCCTTGTGCTGCCGGATGGCAAGAAATTGAGATTAAGTAAGTTCAATCCATATAAGTTTGAATTTTTCATAAACATTGTCTTATGATAGTGATTGGAAATGACAAATTCACATGGATAGGAACACATACACCATAAAATCTAAGTGGCAAAAGGTTTCTCTCTACTTCATGAAAATGATTGTGAGGAAACGCTTTCACTGGTAGATTTTAATGAATTGATTAAAGTCATTAGAGTTAGTAGTTGTGACAATTTTGTTCTCAAATTCGAGTATGATTACGACATCCCTCTTCATAGTTCGAATTGTGAGAAATGGCAAATGGTTTGTACATTCGGACTTACTGCTATAAGTTCTGAAAAGGTTCAGACACATACATAAGCTATCTAATGGATGGTGTATGAGCTTGAGAAGTCTAGATAAAGACTTATCCAAAGCACCACGTATCAAAAATATGAACTTTGGTAAGAAAATCAATAAGTATTGATTTCTAGAAGTGTAGCTAATTTCTGAGTACATGTCATAGCTAGTGGGATCATAATTGTTATGTTGGCAAGAGTATAATTGTTATGCTAGTGGGAGCATAATTAGACATAGTGTTACAAGTAGGCAATGCTATTCATAGGAAACAAAAGTTACAAATTTGCAAAGTTGCAAGTTTGGATGTTGTTTCGCTATATAAAGTTATAGGGAGAAGATACTCATACTTCATTTCGTATCTAAAAGCTTAGATTGAAATTTTAATGGAATTTAGTCATGGACATATATGAATATCGTGTTGAAGTAATTCAACATTGGAAATTCTATATGTGGAAATATTATAGCTAAAGACTGGTCAAATATCATGTCTTTATGTAAGACATTATGTATTGAATCCTACATGCTTCGAGTATAGGATTGATCACATATGATATAATATTCACTGGTTCTGATTTTCCAAATGCCTATGGCATTAAGAGGGAAAAAGGACCAAAATTGGATATGACTAAATTTGTTCAATAACTGTCAAGGATAATCTGAGATTTACCAAAGATTGGTCACTTGAGGACAGTTAGAAGTATAGTATAATGTTGGATGGACCATATTGACATGTTCTAAGAAGAGGTAACTCTTGTTCATAATTGATAGTCATATGGGAATATGGAAATGTTTCCATAGTGGAAGTTGGTTATAAAGATATGTGTGTAATATTAATAACTTTAATGCAAGAAGGATGTTCAAGGAATGCTCCTTGAATGTGAGACTTCACTTCCATGGAATTGTTTTTTAATCAATCTCTAGTGGAATGCTTTGTAATATCATTGGAAAAGTCTTTGTGACTTTGGTGACTTGACATTACAAAAGGATCATTGCATGTAAGTTTAGATATGATAGATTCCAGTAGTGGTAAGAATTAGCATTCTTACACTTACGATAAGGATTTGGAATTGTGAAATGAGCATCATTGTAAATGTGTTCAATTGATCTATTTCACTAAGAAAGAACCGTAGATAAACATAGTGTGCATGCTTGGAGCATGGGATGACTATTGTTTTAATTCAAGTATTGAGTTGATTAGTCGAAACGTTAAACAATGAGTAAGTTCTAATTAATATGGTGATTAAAGAATAAGTGTTTTATTTATATTTAAAAGAGACCATATTGGATTAGATTATTCTTGTGTTTCAATTTGCATGTTTTACTTCTCGAATAATAAGATTATTCAAACATCAACAGTCGATCATACTTTGGAAGTAAGTAGTGAATTAAGACTGTCATGAATGCAACTGTAGATTGTCTAAGTGCTTAGACATAGCAAATGTTTGTTGCACTGTTCATCAATACTCCTGAAATAGGAATTTAAGTATTGGATTAAACCCACGCTCATTTGAATCACTTCATGGAATTTATCACGAGTGATTGTGAGACGATAGTATCTTATATTCTTGAAACAGAGACATATGAGTTATTGTTTACAAGTCAGTTGTCCATTGATAATACGTAAACATATCAGTAACTTGATGTTATAAAACGTATTTTTGTGTGTGATTGGATGATTAAATTGTGCAAGCATATGAGTCGAAGTTTATTCGTTCCTATTACCCTAAGTGGGATAAAAGCGATATCTGTGGGCCCCTCGATGATTTAGTTATGACATATGAAGCGCTTGGCCAAGCCTGGACTAAGTTGATGTGTTCAATTGCAGTCTGAAGTCAGTCGTCATAAATCGTAAATCGGGAAACAAATCTTGGACAGAGAGATTGATTATAATCCATATCTCGTGTGCATACGATATCATGTAGAACGGTGGGATATTTGATCACTTATCTAAAGGACGTATCATTGATAAGATCAGAGTTCAACAATGGCTTTTGAAAGCTACGATTGCTAAACAGATTCTGAACTCATACTTACAATAATAGTTATTAGACTTATCCAAGTGGGAGACTGTGGATTAGGTGTCTAAGCCCATAACTATAAATGGTATGTACTTGATTTGATAGTAGCATGGTAATTTTGGGTCGCCTTCACTCATGCAACTTGACAGGTGACAAGTGGAGAGAGAGTAGGATTTATTATATGAATAATAAATTAGTACTCAAAATGGTTTTATTAATATATTATAGGATTAATATATTATTTGGAAATCATATTATTACTTAGTAATTAATCAGAAATTAATTTAATATTAATTTTGGCATTAAAGGAACTGATTAATAATAGAGGGGTTGTTTTGCAAATCATTGATAGAAGCGAAACTGGGCTATTAGACTCCTTAATTTGGAGTGGAGGAAATATTATAGTAAGGCCCTATATATTTCGTCCAAGGCCTAATGAGGAGGATTACATGGGATGCTTAGGCCTTAAGCAAGGAATTAGGGTTTCCACCTGAAAACCCTAGCAACCACATCTATAAATAGACCCTCATACTTGGTAGAATCGGCCCCATGCTTATGAAACCCTAGAGTAGCCGATTTTCACCTTTCTCCATGTTCATCCTTTGCATTGGGTGTTTGTGACTCCATTAGAGGTGCAACACTTGGGGCACTAGGTTTCAAAAGTTAAGATCAAGCAAGGATTATTCTTGTTATTACTACATAACAAGTGAGGTAATGATCAAACCCTAATTTTATATATGAATTTAGAATTGTATATGCTAGATCTAGGTTTATTGGTTTGGAGTTTGTATTTTCATGTTCAATAGGGAAAACTTAGATCTAAAACAATTAGGGTTGCACGATCACATAAGAATGTATATATGCTCAAAACCCATCAAAACTATCAATATACACTTACGATTTTTTTGTGAAGTGAAGGGAAGAAAAGAAAATATTTGAACACATATCCTTCCACTTCAATTCCAATGACATCTATTTATTCTCTAATTTTCCATCCTCATTAACGAAAAAGCTTAAGGACCAATTGTGAAATTTTATCTATTTTAAATTTAAAATTTGTAGTTTTGTAAATATGTTTTTTTTGTAAGTTTTTTAATTACTAATTTTTCTTGTGGGTCAAGTTGGATTAAATTGGCTTGGGCATTAAATTTAGGCTATTTTGTTCCATCGTATATTATTTTAGCTTTGTAATTTTCAAACAACCTAAACATTTTCCCTTTGTCATCTTCAATCACTAACTTGCACTTCTCTCAATTTCTTTAGTTCATGCTTTCTCATTCTATTTCATCTTCAACTTATTGAATTCTTGTGGTAAGTTTCTCTACGTTTTCAACCTAACATGTTATATTTCTGTCAATTATATTGAAAATGTCATGACCCTAATCCCAAATTACAATCGCAAGAGAGACGATAAGTATATTTGTTTTATATGCTTTCTAAATGAAGTTGTTCATGCATATCATGTTTAGTTAGTAACTCTATTTTATTTCGACTGCTAAGTGGAAATTATCCCTCTTTTCATTCAGAAAGAATTTTACAAAGTTTTATGTCGTCATTACAAAGTTTTACTTCATTTTGTATTAGAGGACACATGTGAAATTTCTTATATAAATTTATGATTTTGTCATGTGGTATCAACTATCAACCACCATGGGTGATGAGAAAACAAAGCCTTTGAATTACGTATCAGAGATTGTATTGAAGAAAAGGAAAAGCAATGAGGATTAGGAAAATAGAAGGAAAGGACAATTGGAGCAAAGAGTGAAGAAGTCTAAAGGTGATAATTTCGTTATCAAGAAGCCCAAACAGAATATAGAGAATTCCATGATAATGTAAACATTTTCCCATTTTAAATTCTCATAATTGATAAATATCACCTCACTAATTCTTTCTTTTCTTAAATTCTTCCCAATTTTAGTTGAATCAACAGAGATTTTTTATAATTTTCCCAAGGAGGCTGATCTTATCAAAATGAAATATCGTGGAAAAAAACCAATAAAAGAATCCAAATCTCCAAAGTCAAAGCTCATTTTCATCATATGTATATTTATATCATATAATCCATATGCAAGACCCTACAATTCTAGCATACCATGACACCTAGTGTCCAACTATGCATATACATAACAAGGAATCATCCTAGTCAACTAACATACCCATACTCCAAAAATACCATGATCCTAACATACAAAGGATATACAATTTCAAACGTGGCATAGTGAGAAGACTCACATGTACCTAAGAACCAAAGAAGCACAAAAACACTCTTCCCCCCTTATACTAATCAATCCCATGAACCAACTAACACCAATGACAGACCAATCCTCAATAAATGACCCAAATCCTTCAAGTTTGACCCAAGGTGAAACTGGACAAAAGTCAATGATTAATGGTTAACAAAGTCAACGGTCAACCAAGTCAACAACCACCACGATGTGGATACCTCTTAGCTACGTCATGTGCAAGTTGGGACAGAACAACCGACATGCAAGGTATCACCATGAAGTGGACCCTCCTTGGCCACGTCGTAGGAATGTCAGGACAAAACCATTATGAAGTCAGGACTCCACCACAACGTGGGTCCTCTTTAGCCATGTCGTGGGCACTTCCAAAATCCACTTTCTCCCATTAAGGACTTAATTTGTTAAGTACTTTGCCCAAACTTTCCGGAAGACTTCCTTGCTCTCAGATAAACCATAAAAATCCTTACTTATGGATATGCATGTCTCTCCAAAAACTAGGTCAAAAGGGGAAAGAAACGGACTCAAAACTCCATGCATGACACCAATCAACGTAAAAGTCAAGATCCTGAACATATAATTACCTAGGGACCTCAAGGAGTGACAAAGTTGGCAACTTTATCAAAACCATCCATTCAAAACAACATACAATAAATAAAATGAGCTAAAAACCAAGATCCATAAAGGATGACCCATAAAGGTAAGGACTTGGAGGCTTACAAAGGTCTAGAAGATGTGCCAAGGGATGGAAATGAGTTTGCTAGCTGATCCTTGGCCCCACAAAAGCTTCCGTCAATCTTCAAGTGACAAAATACCAACAAAGAGCTCACAAAACAATAGAGTAGGCTAGAATTTTCAAAGAGGAGGATAGATTCTGAAGAGGATGCCCTAATCTTGGGGTTAATGGCTTTAAATATGGGAGAAAACCTAAAAATCATGGGCTTCGGCAGCAACAGTCGCCACACCGTGGCAACCTTCATGCCACATCGTGGCATCCATTAGTACATACAATCACTTAAGTGCTATGCCATGTCGTAGTCATCCATGCACCACGTCGTGGTATAGGGTTTTCTCCAAAAACCCTATTAAACCAGTAGTCGCACCCGATTTAAACAAATAAAATAATCACTGGCGGCTGCACTAAAAATATAGCACAAGAAATCTTGGTCAAATTTTCAGGGACATAACCTAATGATCAATGCCTTTTTGCATCAGGAACATTCTAGTCAAAATAGAAATATAAGGGGGGGGGGGGGGGGGTTGAATTAACTCAGCTCTGCTGCGACTTTCCTAATCATGCAATAAATTCAGATCTGGTTAAGATGCGTTCTATCTAAGCTGGTACGGAGAAAAACTAAAAAGCTCTAGTATAATCTATTTTACCTAATTTAGTTAACTAAAACAAGCTCTTTGAATTAACCCAAACTTTTTACTGTTCAATTAAACAAGCTCTTAATTAAATCAGAAAAATTACATTAAGTTCTGTGTAAAATGCCCAACAATACTCAATAATTCTCACAAGCTCGGAAGCATAAATATATGATTTTTACTGTTTATATCAGAGTTAAATCCCAAAACAGAACCAATCTGATACTTGTTACTTTTTACCAGTTGACAAGAATAATTACAGATTCTATTAACTGATTAAGTGGAATGATAAAAACTCTATCTAAGTGACCAAACTAACAAGAATTTAAAACCAAACATTCATTAAGTTCAAGAAGGAAAAATCTAGATAGATACAATAAAAAAAAATAAATGAAAGCTAATCACATGAAAAGTACTAGTCTATGCAGAATTGAAAACTAAGGTTTAGCCATACATGGCTAAAAACAAAACTAAACTAGATAAAAGAAACATTTACTGATAAATCTTCTAGACTAAGTGAATGAGATGATTCGCAGTCTTTAGATCTCCAAAAGTCATTGAAAGGTATCATAAATCTTCTTCAAAAGGGTATTCTACCGTCTTGAATCGTCTTTATCCCAGATATGATAATGAGGGTCGTATTTATAAGCGAGACAGAAACTTCTAGAGAAAGAAACTTCCAGGGAAAGAAACCAAAAAATGCGATTGTAGGTTTTTAAATTTTGTCTAGATTTGCCCATAAATGATGCACGATGCTATTTTTGACGTTTTCGGGACTTTGGGCCATTTAGGCTATCGTAGGTATGCTATATGCGATTGCAGGTTTTGGGTTTTTTCTTCAGATGACTTCCTGATAACCCCTGGGAAACTTCGTGGCAAAAATGCGATCACAAAAAAAACATGCGATCACATTTTTAGCCTATGTAATCACACTTTTAGCCTTTTACACAAATATTAAAGTCATCCGAAACTTTATCTAGTTTTCAGATATATTTGGATCTCATCAATCGGAGTTACGGTTCATGAGATATGGTTAAAATACTGACATGGGGTCAAAGCTGCCAGCAACATCCTTTAGCTTCATATTGTAGCAATATATCTTCGTATGATCAATTTGATCGAATGTTTCTTGACCAAATCATATTTCAAGAATTCCTCAACGTCCTTCATAAGTTCCAAGCTCCAACTCACTCCAACGCTCCATCAAACGCATCCGAAGTTGCTCCCAATGTACTACTTCACTCGAACTATCTGAAATTGACACAAAATTCTAGGAGTACGAGAATTCTGATAAAAGACATGATATGAACATTATTTAAACAAATAGCATGCAAATGTACAAAATATGGTGCTAAATGATAATAATAACTACCCTAAAAGATGCATAAAAGGGCATCTATCAAACCCCATCTTTGATTCCTTTAAGTCTTCGACTCATCCACTGCCGAACTCTGATTCAACTCAGTTATTGGCCCTAAGATAAGTAATCAACTATTCCTTTGTTCTTCAAGATATCGTATGAACACAAGACATGGATCAGAATCAATCACATTTTCTAAAATTATGTTTTCCGATTTCCCTATTTGTAAAGACACGATTAAAATTCAAATAGAACACATCAATTAGTCTTGGCTGGACCCGACACTATATAGTCAACATCAATGATATCACTTTTTCCTGTTAGGGCAAAAGGAATAAATTACTTTGACTATATAGTCATACAATTCACACATCAAATCACACATGGAATAACCCTTTATTACACCCAGTTACGAGATGCGTTTGAGTAAACCAAAACTGATCTGTAAACTATTAACTATATATGTCTGTTTAAGAATAGAATATATTATCGTCTTAGTATTACTCATGAAAAGATCCATGAAGTAATATCTAAGCGTGAGTTTATCCAATACTTAAAATCTCTCTTTTCAAAGTACTCATGAATATTGTAGCAACTCCAATTGCAATGTCTTAACCTCAATCAACAATCTACAATTAATTCATGGCAGTCTTAATTCACTACTTACTTCCAAAAGTATGAACGACTGTGGAATTTTGAACAAGATATAAATTACTCAGGGAAGTAAAACATACAAAGTGAAACACAATAATAAATTAATTAACTATGGCATCATACCCACTAATCATAAATAAATCTCTATTATTTAATCACCATAACAATTACAAATTTATTTATTGTATAATGTTTCAAGTAATCAACTAACCACTTGAATTAGATAACATCAATCATGCCATGTCCTGAACATGAATATTATGTCTCTCGATGGTGCTTCCTTTATGAATAGATCGATTAGACATTAGTCCAATGATGCTCAATTCATGATTCTAAATTCTCATATCTATCCAAGCTGTGATGGAACTCCAACTTTACATGCATTAATTTCTTGTGATATTGAGATTCTAAAGTCTCAAAGGCCGAGTCATCGATATTATAACATGTTCCACTAGAACTTTGTTACTAGAAACAATTCCATGGTAATTAGGTCTCAAATTGGTACACTCCCTAAACACCTTTCTTACATTAAAGTTTCTAACTCACATGTAGATTTTATAGCTAACTCTTATTATGGATACATTTCGATATACCCATTTCTCATTATGGAAGCATTTCCATATTCCCATATGACCATCAATTTAGAATAAGAATCATCTCGATCCAAAACATGTCATTATTGTTCTTCCAAAACAATACCATACTTCCAACTTTCCACAAACAACCAATCTTTAGTACAACTTGTTTAATAAGTCTAGTCACTTAAAATTCTAGTCTTTTTTCTCAAAATTCTTAGAGCATTTGAAAAATTAGAATAAACAAATATTATAGCACATGTAATCGATCCTATATCCAAAGCATATAGGAATCGATTCAATATTAGAAGGGTCTAATATTTGTTCAATTTCTTGCTATAATATTTCCATATATATAATCTAAATGTTGAAGCATTTCAACATGCTATTCATATGTGCCTTTGACTAAGTTCTATTAAACTATAGAATCTAAACCTTTAGATACGTAATGAAGTATGAGTTCCATCTTCCTTATGTCCACTATAGCGTAACAGTTCCCAACTTTTTCAAGTTGTACATTAGAGACATTTTTCCCTATCGATAGTATTGTCAACATCCAATACCAGACATAACAATTATTCTCCCACTAGCTTTGATAGGTGCTTAGAAATCAACTGGACTTCTAGAAATTAATACCTTTTGACTTTCTCATGGAAGTAAAATTTCCTATTCCGTGATGTTTTATTATACCTCTAATTAGGCTTCTTAAGCTTATACACTTTTTATGGATAGTGTAACACTTGATTTTGGATTTGCTTCATTATTTGGGGCTGCAACCCAATCAGCAGTCGTCATGTAGTTTAGGGTCTTGGGGAAGGAAGGATTTGGCCCTTTTTGGAAGTGGGTATGATGGTTTAAGTGATCCAAGTGTTCGATAGTATTTCCAGAGCTCAAGGGTATAATCTTAATTTGATAACTCATCCTTTTATGGATTTTGGGTTTTGTTCGGACATTTTAAGGCCATGGTGTGTTGTTAGGAGCGTATGGCTTCTTTCCACCTTTCCGTAGATATAAAGAACATCAAAAACGGAGTTGAAACGAAGAAGTTATGGCCGTTTTAAGTAGGAGCGGTTCGGGTGAGTGATCGTTGACTTGTTGACCAAGCTCATTTAAGGCTCACGACGTGAGCATTAAGTGTTCACGATGTGAGAAGCACCTTATGCTCTAGAAACCTTATTTTTTGGGGTATTTAAAGGTATGGGATGATTAGGGTTGCTTCTTCTTAGCCTTTTTCACCTCCAAGACCTCTGGAAACCCTAATCTCAGCCCCCTTTGAAGTCCTTGGTCACTAAGCGAAAACAATATCATTGTGGTGCATTTGTTGGCACCATTGCTTCATCATCAGCTAGTTGTGGAGCTTTTGGACCTTTGTAAGTCCTCAAGCTCATGCCTTTCCTTTCCTTGCTTACTAGATCTAAGTTTCCATGGATTTTATGGCTTGTAATATTGGTTAGCATGCATGGGATCCATAAAGTTGGCAACTTTATGGATCATGGTGGTATCTTAAGTCTTATAAGTCTCAGATCTGGATTTTGGTCATGGTTTTGGACTCCAAGTTTGAGTCTTGGTCCCTTTTCCTTCATTTTGACCTAAATTGGTGTTTGAGTCATGTATTGGACATACATGACTAAAAAGCTTCGATTTTTATGTCCCTTGGGGTCAAGGAAGACCCTCTAGACTGTCCCATGTTAAAGCTTAATGGATTAGGAGCTTAATGGTCATTTTTTTGTCAGATCCGGCCTCACGACGTGAGGAATAAGACCTCACGATGTGTGATCGTGTTCGAGGGTGTTTCTGGGAAAGAGCCTCGACCTCACAACGTGAGCATAAGGTGCTCACGACGTGAGATCCTCCTATGCAAGTTTGGACTCTTTGATTGTTGGCTAGCTTGGTCTTGGACTTATCCTTTGGTTTGGGCTTATATTGGACTAAGGATTTTAGAGTAATGGACTTCTGTTTGGGCTTGCCTTTCTGGGTCTTGAATGGTGAATTGGGCTTTAGTGGGCCCAATGGAGTTGGGCCTTGATTGGGCCCAATGGGATTTAGCTAATTGTGGACTTGGTTAGTTGGGTCAGTAGTGGGCCTAGTACTTAGGTTTAGACATGTGTATTGATGGAGTTTAGTTTTGGGGTTATGGTTCAGTGGTTGGAGCTGGATCGTAGCAGAAGTACTTGTAGGGTTCATCCTTATTTTGAGGTGAGTTACCTTCCCTGTATCAGTGGGTCGAAGGCACCAATGCCAACCCATTAGTAGTTTTTTATAGTAAAGATGATTGTCTTTGTGATAATTGTCTGGTATGCCATTATCTGTTGTGATTTATGTGCTTATTGGATATGTTATTATTCTTGGATTAGTGTCTAAGTCCATAACTATAATTGGTAAGACTTGACCCAACTCGGCATGGTCCATTTGGGTTGCATGGCATCGAGACATTTGGATAGACCGTTTGTGAGAAGAGGACATTTGTGACATATTAATATATTATAAGTTCTAATATATTAATATAAAGTTATGTTATTTAACTAATATTGATCAAAAATAAATTTGGACTTAATTTATTGATCAAAAGAGACTAATTAAATATATGGGGATTGATTGTATAAATCATTCATTCTTATATGTGGGCTTATGATCCAAGATTCCTTATGTTGGGTTTAACCCATGTGGTTGTCCATGGATACTCCATGGAGGTTAAAACCCATGGAGCATAAGGAATGGGTAAAGTCATGGGTTACATGGTGTAACCCTAATGTGCACACTATATAAGGACCCATTTAGCTCAAGAAATTGACACAAGTAATACACATATGAGGGCTAGTCAGTTTGAGCTTGGAGTGTCTTCTTCTCATGGTTATTCCAAGTGTTCATGATGTTGTGTGAACCATTTGAGGTGTCACACTTGGGGCACTAGGCTCTCAAGCTTCATGGAGTCAAGCAACAACAACAAGGTATGTCTTCTTCTCATGGTTATTCGAAGTGTTCATGATGTTGTGTGAACCATTTGAGGTGTCACACTTGGGGCACTAGGCTCTCAAGCTTCATGGAGTCAATCAACAACAACAAGGTATGTATTCTATTTATTTTATTACCCAAGTATATGATATTTGTATGCTAGTATAGGGTAATATCTTGGAAACTTCATATTTGCATGTATAATAGAGAAAACATAGATCCAAGGTATTTAGGGTTGTTTGTGCACCATAGGATGTTGTAGTATACTAAAACCCAACAGTGGTATCAAATCCAAGGGTTGTTTTCTATTATATTGATGCAAATGTTTTATTTTCAAAGTTGAAAAAAAAGGAAAAAAAAACATGACGTTTGTCAAATTTTAAGATAATTACTTGTTTTTGTGAAAAACTAATTATTTGTAAAATTTGAATCATTTGCTATATGAGTTGAATTAGGTCAAATTTAGTAAAAGATAAAATGATATGATTATTTTATTAGTTTTAAAAGTTTGATCTAAAGAGTTTTTTGAAACCTCCATAAGTTATGGATATGAAATAATTTTAAAAAAAATTGATTCAAATTTTTTTATGGAGTTACAAAACTTGGTCTTATTGTTTTAAAGAATTCCATAACTTGTTCTTAAGTTATGGAACATGAAAAGTTTCATCATAAAACAAAACATTAAACTCCATAAGTTATGGAATCCAAAAGTTTTTTTTAGTTGTTTTCAATCCTAATTAATCTAGAGGTAGTTCATAAAGTGTGTTTTTCTAACTTGTCCTCAAGTTACATAAAAGGTCACATTTATGAATCTTAAAACTCATAAAAGTGTCATAGGTTACATAAAAAAAATGAAGAGTCTTTTTCATTAAATAGTATTATGACTCCATAACTTGTCCTCAAGTTATGGATGTTTAAGAGTCACTTCTTTAAAAGTGTTATTAAAGAATAAGAGGTTACATAAAAATGAAGAGTATTCATTTTAATGAACCATTAAACTCATAAGTTATGAAATGAGAAATTTTTAATAGTTTCAAAAACTTGCCCTCAAATTTTGGAATTTGTAAAGTTTTCCCATGAATACTTTAATTCCAAGTTAAGCCCTTAGAATTTTAAAAGTTAAAATTCAACCCTTATACTTTATAATATTATAAGTTAATATATATATATATATATATATATATATATATATATATATATATATATATATATATATGTATATATATATATATATGTATGTATGTATGTATAAGAGCAAGTCGTCTTACCATTAGTAGGCCTCATTCACGAAACCGGTCTATAAGGGTGTATAAGGTTACTGCCTATAAAATGGCAGTTTAATGGGTGTCCACTCTCACCCACCGCTTCCTTGACCGGTGGGGGGTCCTTAGCCGAACGAGTAGGACAAGGACTATAATTCTCCCTTCATTAAAAGTATTAATGATAAATATAAAGTAACTAAATGTTTTTTATAATTCCAATCTTAGTTACTTTAGGAAAATGTGAATAAGGTGCTAATCCATGAAATTACACTTTGCACTTTGTTTACGTCGGTTAGTAGAGCGTGTATGGTTAACCGGCACACTAACTCGTATTTAACAAGGTAGGCAAAGGGTAACTTAATAGTTATCATAGTATCGATGGAGCATGTGTGGTTAACCGGCACATCGATTGAGGGGTAAATATTAAGGGTACCAAGTATATTTGCATGGTTATTCACACCTTGTTTTGTGATCCTCGGCATCCCAGTCACAAAACCTGAAGGGAACACTCGAGATTGAAACATGCCATTGAAAAGTTCAATGAATCTCAAAAGAACCTAGGAGTTTCAAAACCAATTAAAACCTAATAATACATTTCGTTTATCTTGGTGGAAATTGGTGAATCGTTATTCACCTACTTTAAAATATTTCCTAGCTTGGATTACGGCATCCCTCTTCCAAGTTATAAAATAGTTTGTAGGGTCCTAGCCTTAATATTTCATATTGGGTTATTAAGGACTTTAGATCAACTATCTTGAATATCTCCCAAAAGATGTCTAGTTTAGACATCTATGATCCTACCAAATCTCTTGGAACTTCACTTCCTCCACCTCCTCCAATTATTCTCCCTATCCCACAAGTGCAAGGTCACTCTAGCCCTATTGGCAAGCAAAGTCTATGTGTGATTGCATCTTGGAGATAAAGTCACATATTGACAAGCCGGGAGAGTTGGGTGTCAAAGTCTTGAGAAAGTTGGATGTCCAATCACTTTCTAAGTCACATAGTGAGTTCCTTTGGGACTCCTATGAAACAGACTATGACAAGACCCTTAATGATCTTATCTATTTGCTAATATCAACTTTCCAAAACTTTATGGACATTGACAATGATGACACTGGAAATCCAGAAAAAGCATTCTCTTCCCAATGGAAAGGGATCAACCATAGTCAATTCAGTTGACCAAATGGTAAAGAGAAAGGCTAAGTCTGAGATAGTCACATGTACCATTACTAAAGGGTCCATATGGTTATATTGCCAAACTAAGGGACATTAATTGCGAACCAGCCTATTTACCTAAGGATGTTAAAGTCAATAAGTTTGACTCTACTTCAGGTAAAGTCCATTATCTAACTCTGTTAAGTTTCTATTATGAGATTCTTGTTACATGATGTGACTGGGTCACATGTTGATGTTTTAAGAATCATAGAAAAGTGAAGAAACTTAAAAGAAGAGTATGTTGAATCTAATTGCGAAGATGGATTTCTATCGCTTGGTTGAAGATCGGATTCTTGAGCTACTCCTTAGGAGTTATGATAGATTGCTAGGAAACATGTAATATCATAGTTTTCATTTTATGTTGCATTGTAAGGAAAAGTTTTTTCTGCATTTTAAAATAAATAAAAGTTTGTTTTACTTTATTTTTATCTCCTTACAATGGCATTCATGAAAACTTGATGTTTGTATGTTTAGAGCAATATTGGAAATATGAATTTGATTCTTTCATTTGTGGTAGTGTCAAAATCTACCAAATAAGGAAAGATTCTCATCACCCAAGTTTCAATTGGACCGAAACTTGGAATCATACAAGGCGTTTAGTGTGATGTATGAGAATTTTCAACTTTGGAAAATTAAGACTAGTTCCGTGTTCACATGTATATGTGACTCAAGAGAAGGACTAAGGGATCAAGTACACATTCTTGTGCACATGCCAAAGTTCACCACAAAAAATGGATAAGACTATTCGTTATGATTTACTAAGGTTTAGTAAATATGATTATACTTACAAGCTTAAGTATAATTCTGAAACATTGGAAAAGTTTCAATGTATGACATAACGAATAAGAAGAATCAAATTAGACAGAAGGATAAAAGTTTCTCAAATCTGAAAAGATGGGAAAGTACTTTAGTATCATGTTTTAAGACCATCTTGATGATTTTGAGACCTTATCACAATTCATCCTCTAAGTGCATTCTGATAGTTAAGAAGAGGAGTTATGAATTGTTGAAGTGGTTAAATCAAGAAGATGATTCATACTTTGTTCCAAAAAAAACAATTCTTAGAGTTATACTCTAAGATTGTAACTTGAGTGACATGTCTTATAGAAGGTTTAAAACACTTGTCAAATGTAAGAGTAAAAGTTTTCTACTCTTGTACATTTGAAATTGGTAAGTTGTGATGTTTTGGACAAAACAAAGACCAACTAAGGCCAATTGTGTAAAGTGTTTGTCTTGATAAAGAATCCAAACTATCTCTTGAATATTTGGCAAGTGAGCCTTATGTGCCAAGAAGATAGTGGGAGTCTTAAAGATCCTGAAAGGATAATCAAGAATAAAAACCTGTAAGTTTATCACTAGCACACGACTTGAGGTTTATAACCTATCATGTTGACATATTTTGTGCTCATTCCAGTTAAAGTTGGCTTTGCATATGAGGAGCTGCCAGATGGCAAGAAATTAAGATTGAGTTCAGTCCATATGAGTTTGGATTTGTCATTATCCTTGTCTTGTGACTATGGTTTTGACAATTCACATGGATAAGAACACATACACCATTAAATCTAAGTGTCATAAGGTATCTCTCCGATTCATGAAAATGATGGTGAGGAAACACTTTCACTAAGTAGATTTTAACTCGATAGAAATTGTGATATTTGCATTCACAAAGTCGTTAGTGGAGCGTGTGTGGTTAACCGACACACTAACATGAACTTGTGAGAAGTGACAAAGGTCTAAACAATTGAGACTATGATTATGGCATCCCTTTTCATAGTTCTTAAATTGTTTAGACACACCTGTGAGTTATTGTAACGACCCAAATTTTTTTTTTTTTTTTTGATATTACTTTAGAAAATATTAATAAATAAAAACATTGTCTAAATAAAAAGAAACATTGTTTGTTCACACCATAACACATTGCAACCATGTTCTCAAAAGCCAAACCGTACATCCCATCAAATATCAGAGTACAATCCCAGTAAATCTCATAAATGCGGAAACCGAAGAGTGTGTGTATGACGTGCCGCTACCGCGCCAGCTCCTTCCCCTTCGATGCAGAGGTACCTGAAAACAAAACTGTAAACGTAAGCACAAAGCTTAGTGAGTTCCCCCAACGTACCGCATACCATACAAACACATAACATATATATATACTGCCAGGCTATTCTGGGGTGCCTGACTACCCGGTACGGCCATTCTGGGGTGCCGACCTACCCATACGGCCATTCTGGGGTGCCGTCTTACCCGTGTCAAGCCATTCTGGGGTGCTGACTACCCATCGGTCCTAACAACCGATCCTCGGGGACTATTTCACCCCTACTACTACGATCACATATAACATAACAAGCCAACATGCATACATATCGTCACATACTGTCAGACGTATCTGGGGTGTCTGACTACCCTTCGGTCCGAACGACCAAACTCTACTACTATCACATACAGCATATCATGCTAACATATAACATGTCAGGTACTAGCGAACTTAGATGATATCACGAAGACAATCATCTATCATACAACTCCTACTGGTGGGTCGGCATTGTGGCCTTAGACCCACCGCTACTGGAAGGTAACTCACCTCAAAGTAGCTGCTGAACTGATCGGGAACTAACTGACTGCTGCTGCTCCGGGAGTCCTCCGGCTGCAATTTCCACGACATACTCAATCAAACACTGCTAACTGTCCTTTAGGTTAAATGACCATTTTACCCCTGGATTAACTCTAAGCCAAAGCTGGAGTCAACTTTCAGTTGACCCGACTCGCCGAGTGGATCACCACTCGCCGAGTCCCTAGCAAACCAATGTCCTGGGTCCCTGGTTCTACTCGTCGAGTCGGGCTATGACTCGACGAGTTCACCTTCTAACTGCCATTCAACACCTTCATCCTACTTGCCGAGTTGTATGAACAACTCGTCGAGTTCATCTTCATCCGATGAACACTTTATGCTAAGACTCGCCGAGTTGTATGAACAACTCGCCGAGTCTGTTCTTGAGCTAAGAAGATTGCCTTGGACTCGCCGAGTCAGGGCATTGACTCGCCGAGTCCTAACATGGGTGAGTTCAGTTCCCAACTCACCGAGTCACCCCCTGTGACTCAAGGCTCAACTCGACACATGAAGAAGGGACCAATTCGGTGACTCGCGACCAGACTCGCCGAGTCACCTATGCGACTCGCCGAGTCGTCGCCATGCACTCCTTAAATATACCGATTTGCTCGGTTCCAGACCATGCCATTCATAGATCTGGACTTCTAGGACACGAATCACACGTAAAGTTTCCAACTTTACGTGTGGATATTCACCAATATGGATTATAAGGCTCAAAATGTCTCAAAATGGTAGATCTAGGGCTAACAATCCTCATGAGGCCAAAAAGCTAACAGATCTGAGCTCCTGGAGCTCAATCTTACATAGATCCAAAGGCCAAACGTCTTATTACAACATATAATGAACATGCAAACTTGGGGAATTGACCAAGAAGGACCCAAATGAAGTTTTAAGCATAGAATCAAGGGGAAAACGGGTTATACCTCAAAGGAAATGTTGAAATGACACAAGGATGGCTGATCTCCTTCTCCTCTTCTTGATCTACTCCTCTAACTCTTCAAAACCTTCAAGAACACACCAAGAACACCTCAAACTCTCAAGAAAACAAGGGAAAACGATGTAGGGGCAGTTCTGGGGGTGAATGGGGACGAGTTGGGGCGGAATGAGAGTTTAAATAGGGTGCAAACCCTTGAAACCTAGGGTTTCATCCCGCAACGGTGACTCGCCGAGTCCAGGATATGGACTCGTCGAGTCGCCTACTTAAAACGCGTCCTGAGTCTCGTCCCTACTCGGCGAGTCGGACCCTGTGACTCGCCGAGTCTAAGGCTAAATTAGGGCAATGCTCAAATAAATTTCACATACCGGAAACCAGGTGCTACAGTTATCTAATGAAAGGTGTATGATTTTGATAAAGTCTTATCAAAGCAATCTAGAATCAGAAAACTGAACTTTGGTAAGAAAGTCAATAAAGTATTGATTTCTAGAAGTCCAGCTGATTTCTAAGTACATGTCAAAGATAGTGGGAGCATAAGTGTTATGCTAATAATCATCATGTTAGTGGGAGCATGATAATTATGATAAGTATCGCAATGTTAATTATAGAAAACAAAAGTTTCAATCTGTGAGGCTCTAGGGGTTGAAAAAGTTGTTTTGCTATAATTAAGGGAGAGGAAATTATACTTCATTTCAATTCTAAAAGCTTAGATTGAGATTTTAATCAAATTTAGTCAAGGATATATATATATATATATATATATATATATATATATATATATATATATATATATATATATATATATATATATGAATTGCATGTTAGAATGGCTCAACATAAGGAAATTCTATATATGGGTTCATTATTTGCGTTCTAAAATTCGATTATGATTACGACATCCTTTTTCATAATCTGAATTATGAGAACTTGGCAAATAGAAATGGAAATATTATAACAAAAGACTGGTTTAGTCTTTATGTGAGACATCATGAATCGTGTCCCATATGCTTCAGATATAGGATCGATTACATGTGCTATATTCATCCTTTCTAAAATTTTCCAAATGCCTGGGGCATTATGAAGGGAAAAGGTCTAGAGGTGGATATGACTAAAACGATTAAGTAATTGTCGAGGACAATCTATGGTTTACCAAAGATTAGTTGCTCAGGGACAGTTGGAAGTATAGTGTTAATTGTTGGAAGGATCATATTGACATATTCTGAAAAGAGGCAACTGTTGTTCAAAAGTTATAGTCAAAAGGGGAATGTGGAAATGATCCCATTGGTGGAAGTTGTTCAATAAATTTGTGTAAGATTAGGAAACTTAATGCAAGAAGGATGTTTCCAAGGAGTTGATCTCCTTTCGAATGCTCTGCAATATTTTTTGTCAAGTCTTTGTGACTTTGTGCATAATCATTACAAGAGAATCATTGCATATAAGTTTAGAATTTAATAGATTTCCGTAAAATGGCATGAATTTAGAATTCTCGCATTTGCCATAATAATTCGGGAGTGTGAAATTAGAATCATTGAAAGTTTGGTCAATTGGTTTATTTCACAAAGTAAGGATCATAGACAAACATAAAGTGCATACTTGGTGTATGGCAAAGCTATTGTTTAGAAAAACATAGTGTACATGCTCGGAGCATGGGACAACTATTGTTTTAATTTAAGAATAAAGTTGATAGCTAAAACAGTATGCAATGAATAATGTGTAATCATATGGTGATAAATAAAAGGTGTTTTATTTATGTTCATAGGTTTTGATACCATATTAGATTCAATTATTCTTGTGTTTCATTTTGCATGTTTTGAATTCCAAAATAAACTAGGTTATTCTTCCGGAATGACTAAGTAATTCAAACCATCCACAGTCGGTCATATGTTGGAAGTAGATATGAATCAAGACTGTCATGGGTTGGGCTTGTAGAGGTCTAAGATGTTAGACAAGGTGGTGCTACAACACTCATGAGTGCTCATAAGTTCTGAGTATTGGATTCAACCCGCACTCATTGGAATCACTTCATGGATTTTATCATGAGTGATCATGAGACGATAATATCTTATATTCTTCAAACCTAGAGATATGAGTTGTTACTATGAGTTGGTGATACATTTATTGCACGAAAACGCATTGGTAACTCGATGTTATAAAACGTGCCTTTGTGTATGATTTAACAAGTAGTAGAACAAGCTATATGAGTCGAAGTTTATCCATTCCTTTTATCTTCAGGATAAAACTGATATCTGTGGGCCCCTCGATGATTTAATGATGACACATGTGAGTGCTTAGCCAAGCCAGGACTGATTTGATCTGTTCAATCAGTTAGTCGTCATAAATCGGAAATCGGGAAACAACAAATAGGCAGAGAGAATCATTTTAATCCATGTCTCAGTCCATATGATATCTAGAATGGAGGAATATATGATCCCTTATCTAATGGACAAGTCATTGACAAAGGTCAGAGTTCATCGACAAGGTCAGAGTTCGACAACAGCTTTTGAGAGCTACGATTGCTAGTTAGGTTTGAAGTCATACGCAATAATAGTTTTAGACTTATCCAAGTGGGAGACTCTTGGATTAGTGTTTAAGTCCATAACTATAATTGGTAAGACTTGACCCAACTCGGCATGGTCCATTTAGGTTCCATGGCATCGAGACATTTGGATAGACCGTTTGTGAGAAGAGGACATTTGTGACATATTAATATATTATAAGTTCTAATATATTAATATAAAATTATGTTATTTAATTAGTATTGATCAAGAATAAATTTGGACTTATTTTATTGATCAAAAGAGACTAATTAAATATATGGGGATTGATTGTGTAAATCATTCATTCTTATATATGTGGGCTTATGATCCAAGATTCCTTATGTTGGGTTTAACCCATGTGGTTGTCCATGGATACTCCATGGAGGCTAAAACCCATGGAGCATAAGGAATGGGTAAAGTCATGGGTTACATGGTGTAACCCTAATGTGCACACTATATAAGGACCCATTTAGCTCAAGAAATTGACACAAGTAATACACATATGAGGGCTAGTCAGTTTGAGCTTGGAGTGTCTTCTTCTTATGGTTATTCCAAGTGTTCATGATGTTGTGTGAACCATTTGAGGTGTTACACTTGGGGCACTAGGCTCTCAAGCTTCATGGAGCCAAGCAACAACAACAAGGTATGTATTCTATTTATTTTATTACCCAAGTATATGATATTTGTATGCTAGTATAGGGTAATATCTTGGAAACTTCATATTTACATGTATAATAGATAAAACATAGATCCAAGGTATTTAGGGTTGTATGTGCACCATAGGATGTTGTAGTATACTAAAACCCAATAATTATGTGGTAGTGGTAGGGGTGAAATAGACCCCGTAACCGGTTGAAATAAACCGGAGGGTAGGTCGGGCACCCAAATATGCCTGACAGTATGTTTATGTATGTTGTTATGTGGTAGTGGTAGGGGTGAAATAGACCTCGTTACCGGTTGAAATAAATCGGAGGGTAGGTCGGGCACCCAAATATGCCTGACAGGGTAGGTCGGGCACCCAAATATGCCTGATAGGGTATGTCGAGCACCCATATATGCTCGATAGGGTAGGTTGGCCACCCATATATGCCTGACAGTATGCTTGTGTTGTATATGTTATGTAGGGGGAACTCACTAAGCTTTGTGCTTGCGGTTTTCAGTTTGTGTTTCAAGTTCTTTGGTTTTCAAACAATGGAGCTACGGATGATTGCAAGGCACGCACCACATATTTCCGCATTTTATAATTTACTATGATTTGAAATAATACTCATACACTTTCTTTGTTAAACTTGTATGGATAATGTTTCGAACATTGTTTTTATTTGATTAAAAATGAAATTTTATGGCCTTATTTTTGGGACGTTACAGATAGTGTATGTGTTCAACCTCTTTCAAGACGTGATAAACATATCTCCTGGAATTTTAAACAATTCCTTGCCATTCCTCTCAATTTGAAATACGAAGAGGGATGATGTAATCATATTGTGAATTTAAGAATGCAATTAACACAACCAATATCCATGTTGATCTTTATTAGATCCTTAAAATCTATCAACGAAAGTGTTTCCTCATAATCATTTTCATGAAGTAGAGTGAAACCTTGTGTCACCAAGATTCGAAGGTGCATATGTTCCCCTCCATATATAACTTTATTTTCCAACCTACAATCATAAGACAAGGTTTAAGACAAACCAAAATCACATTTAGTTCTCCTTCATGGATTGAACTTCGCTTAATCTAAATTTCTTGCCTTATGGTAGCTTAAAAGCCCACTAGTGCTTCCATGTTGTTAGCAACTCACCCATATTGATCAATGTACTTTCACTGACCAATGTGCTTAGCCTTTTGCAGTTAAATGAATAACATAGAACTCATAGGGGTTACCAAATCAACTGGAAGTGCACATAAATTAAAATGTGTTACTAAATACTGCTGGAATAGTGTCTAAGCGCGTAACTATATTTGGTATGTACTTGACCCGGTTGTGCATGGTCCTTTTGGGTTGCCTTCACCAGAGCAACATGACAATGTAATTTAAGGAGAAAGAGAGAATATTATGGATTATTAATATATTATAAGAATAATATATTAAAGGAGAAATCATATTTATTTAATTAGTATTGGTCATAAATTAATTAGGAATTAATTTGGTGACCAAAAGAGATTAATTGAATAAAGGGGTATAAACTGTCAAATGTATGATAGTTGAGTTTTGGGTTAAGGAAACCTAATGGACTTAAGGGGGAATGAAATTATGATGGGTATCCATCTCCAAGGCCTAATTCCAGAAGGTTCCTTGGGCTTCTTGGTGGCTAAGCTGTCCATTAGGGTTTAAACTGAAACCCTAGTAACCTGTAAGTATAAATAAGACCCCTAGGGCATTGAAATCGGCTACCACTTGATTCTAAGAGAACCCTTGGCCGATTTCTAGCATCTCTCACTTTTCTCATATAGTTGCCTTCTTGCTTGTGGTGTTTGTAAGCCATTAGAGGAGTTACATTTGTGACTCTAAGCTAAAGAGAAGAAAAGAAGAAGATCTAAGCCAATATTTGAAGAGGTAAACATCTAGATCTGATTCTATATGTTGTTTTTGTTATTCGTATGCTATATTAAGGTTTGTAAGTCTTGGAATAAAAGCATGTTCAATAGAGAAACCTAGATCTAAGTATTAGGGTTTGTATGAGCACATAGGAATGTTTCTTATGCCTAAAACCCATCAGTGGTATCAGAGCCTTGATTGGTTTCAATTGTATGTGATGCTTAACTGTTTTGTTTACTAAAAATCGAGTTTTTTTGCCTCTGCCCGACACAACTCGGCGAGTTGGCCCTACTCGGCGAGTCCAGGTCTGACTCGGCGAGTTTGTGCGTCAGACAGAGGGTATTTCGGGATTTAGCTGCTGTTTTGACTTGGATTTGATGCTTAAATTGTTTTATAAAGTTAAAATCTGAATTTTATCTTAATTAAATGATTATCCTTGCCAAAACAATAGATAATTTCAAATCCTTTAAATATTGGTTGTTTATATGATAAATATGGATTATTTAAAGTTATTTGGTAATTCTCTAATGACAAAAATAAGATTAGGTCAAATATAGATAATTATGAAATTAATTGTTTAATTTGAATTATTTGTTATTTGATCCCTTGTGTTTTGAAAAGCTCAAAACTTGCCCTCATGTTTTGAAATTTGAATTTTGTGATTAAAAGTTTAATTTTGAATAATTTAAATTTCAAACCCTTAGAATTTTACAAGTTTAAAATTCAACCCTATGCTATTATATATTATTACAAGCTTAATTAATGTATATATGTATAACTTAAAATGCTAGTCTTACCGTTAGTAGGACTCATTCACGAAGCCAGTCTATAAGGTGGGTATAAGGTTGCTGCCTATAAAATGGCGCTTAATGGGTGTACACTCACACCTACCGCTTGCTTGACTGGTGGAGGGTCGTTAGCCGAACGGGTAGGATAGGGCAACCCTCTCCTCATTAAAAGTATAATGTAAGATACAAAGTAACTACATGTTTTTCAAATTCCCAATGTTAGTTACTTTAGGGTAAAATGTGAAAATGATGCTAATCCATGGAATTACACTTCGTACCCTTGTCAAACGTTGACGGAGCGCTTGTGGTTAATTGGCACATCAATTTGGGAATGACATTGGTAGCGAAGGGTGACTCGATGTTTGTCATAGATCAATAGAGCGTGTGTGGTTTACCAGCACATTGATTAGGTGATAGAGACATTGAGTGCACCATGTTGATTCGCATGGTTATTCACAATTTGTTTGCGATCCTCGGCATCCCAGTCGCAAATTTGAAATGCATATCGAGATTTAACATGCCATTGAAAAGTTCAAGGAATCTCAAAGATCTAGGAGTTTTCTATACATTTAAAACCTAAATTGCCTTTTTGTTTTTCATGGTGAGAATTAGTGAATCGTCATTCACTTACCTTCAAATTATTTACTATTAGAGTACGACATCCCTTTCTAAGTTGTAAATAATGTTGTTGGATCCTAGCCCTAATTTCTCATTTGGGTGTTTAATTAGGGATTCATTTCTAATCAAACTTTGTTCCTTTCTTTTTCAGATGTCTGCAAACAACAACAACAACAACGCTTCTGGGTCATTCTCGTTGATGAACCTGTGTCAGAAAATGGCATTTGATGGGTCAAACTTCAAGGAGTGGATGAGGTATATTCGCATGATCACACGCTACGAGGACAAAGAATATATCCTTGATGAAAAGCTTGAGAAGATCATCCCAGATGTTGCTACTCCTGAAGAGTTGGCCGCCTTTGAGGCCTACGAGCGTGATGCTATGAAAGTTCACTGCATCATGCTGGCCACTATGAACCTCGAACTCCAAAAGTCCTATGAGGACATGTATCCGTATGAAATGCATCAGGATTTGCTGGACAGATATCACCAGAGCGTGAGGCAAGAGCGCTATGAGATCATTACTAGCATGATCACCGCTAAGATGGGGAGTGGAGAATCCTTAACCTCTCATTTGCAGAAAATGCAGAGGTATGTTGATCATCTTCTCAAACTTAATGTTAAGTTTGATGAGGATTTGGCTATCGACATAATCCTCCACTCCTTGCCCTCCCGCTACAACCAGTTTAGGATGACCTACCACATGAACAAGGAGGATGTCTCCTTGAGCAAGCTCCAAGGACTCTTGAGGACTGCTGAGATCAACCTCAAAGGCAAATCCGTTGCACCGTCCCCTGCTGTGGCCGCTCCTGTGATGGAAATAGGTCAAGGAAAGGGTAAAAAGAGGAAGGCTCCATGTTAGAGCCACCATAAGAGGAAACCCCGTGATGGTTCGTCCTCAAGTAGGACCAAAGCAGGCCCTGCTAAACCCTCTTTCGATCCCAAAGAAGCAGAGTGCTTCTATTGCCACCAAAAGGGCCACTGGAAGCGAAGCTGCCCTCAATATCTACAAGACATAAGAGATGGGAAGATTAATCCCACCTTTGCAGGTATGTATTCTATTAAATCTAATAACTCATCATTTTCTACTTCATGGGTTCTTGATACAGGGTGTGGTTAACACATTTGTTCTGATATGCAGGGCCTAAAAAGAAGTAGGGAGGTGGAACATGGAAAGATGAACCTGATTATGGGAAACAGAAGATCGTTGCCTATGACCAAAGTCGGTGTTTATTCTTTAGTGTTAAGCAATGGGTTAGGGATAGATTTAAACAATTTATGTTATTCTCCAGATATGGCAAGAAACATTATTCCATTTCATGTGTTGTTTAGACAAGGTTTCAGATATTCTTTTGATAATAGTAATGGTTCTATTAATGTTTATTTGAATGGTGTCTTTTATTTCAATGCATTACCTTGTAATGGGATTTATGAATCTATGATGGTTGTTGATAATTTAGGAGATAATGTTTTGAATATTGATTCGTCTACTAGTCTAGACAAAGCATGCTTGTGGCATTGTCGCCTTGGCCATGTCAACAAGAAACGCATAGCCCAACTCCAAAAGGATGGAGTGTTGGAGTCATTATGACCAAGTCACCCTTTACCGGCACTTGTGAAAGGGGTGAGGGTTTATTGGATCTCATACACACCGATGTGTGTGGGCCCTTTAGATCCACCACAAGGGATGCTTGCCGCTTCTACGTGACTTTTACAGATGATTATAGCAGATATGGATATATCTACTTAATCAAACAAAAGTCGGATACCATTGAAAAAGTTCAAAGAGTTTAAGAATGAAGTGGAGAATCAGTTGGGCAGGAAAATCAAGATTCTTCGGTCAGACCGAGGAGGAGAGTACCTAAGTCTTGAGTTACACGACTATCCAAAAGAATGTGGAATTGTTTCGCAATTCATGCCTCCGAGGATGCCACAATTGAATGGTGTGGCTGAGAGACGTAATCGGACCTTGTTGGACATGGTTTGTTCTATGATGAGTCGGACTTTATTACCAATAGCTTTCTGGGGGTATGCCTTAGAGACTGCCGCCCATATACTTAACTTAGTTCCCACCAAGAAGGTTTCCAAGACTCCTCACGAGATGTGGACAGGGAAGGCTCCCTCGTTGGCACATATTAAGGTTTGGGGTTGCGAGGCTTTCGTAAGACGAGAGACTCACGACAAGCTCGAACCTCGTAGTGAGAAATGTTATTTTATCGGCTATCCGCAGAAGTCTTTTGGCTATCTTTTCTATAGACCGAGTGACAATGTTGTCTTCATTGCTAGAAGAGGAGTTTTCTGAGAAAAGGATTTGATAAGCCAAGAAGACAGTGGGAGGAAAATTGAGCTTGAAGAGATTCAAGATCAAAGCGATGAAGGAACCTCTGACACTGGCAATCAACTTGAGGAGGAAACTCTTGTTGAACCTGTTGACGAGTCCTTACCTCTTCGACGTTCCACTAAGGCTAGTGTTCCACCCCAGTTTTATGGTTTTCATATTACTACTGAAGGGGATACATTTATTAGTGATAGTACACTAGTAAATTTGGACAAACCTAGAAGCTACAAGGAAGCCATGGCAGGCCCGGAGTCTGCGAAATGGAAAGAGGCAATGGACACCAAGATTCAGTCCATGTACGACAACCAAGTTTGGAATTTGGTTGATAATGTATCGGGTCGTAGGACAGTCGGGTGCAAGTGGATCTTCAAGAAGAAGACGAATATGGATGGGAAAGTGCATACTTATAAAGCATGATTGGTTGTGAAGCGCTTTACTCAAACTCCCAGAGTTGACTATGATGAGACCTTCTCACCAGTTGCGAAGATAAATTCTATTAGGGTAATGCTTGCAATAGCTGCGTTTCATGATTATGAAATATGGCAGATGGACGTGAAAATCGCTTTTCTTAATGGAAAGTTAGCTGAGGATGTTTACATGAATCAGCCAGAGGGTTTTATCGATGCGAAGCATCCAAATAGAGTATGCAAGCTTGATAGATCCATTTATGGGTTGAAACAAGTGTCTCGCAGATGGAATCTTTGTTTTGACGAGAAGGTTAGAGAGTTTGGCTTTTTGTGAAGCGAAGATGAATCTTGTGTGTATGTCAAAGCCAGTGGGAGTATAGTGAGCTTCCTCGTATTGTATGTCGATGACATACTACTCATAGGAAATGATGTCCCAACCTTGCATGAGGTCAAGTCCTGGCTTGGGAAATGTTTCGCTATGAAGGACCTCGGAGAGGCTGCTTATATTCTGGGAATAAGGATAGTAAGAAACAGAGAAAAGAGACTGATAGGAATCAGTCAGGATACATACTTGGATAAAGTACTAAAGCGTTTTTGTATGGAAAATTCCAAGAAAGGGGAGTTGCCAATCCAAAGCAATACCAAGCTGAGTAAGTCTCAGAGCCCGAGTATAGAGGCAGAGATAGCTGATATGAGCCGAGTACCTTACACTTCCGCAGTGGGCTCTATCATGTATGCTACGACTTGTACTCGCCCTGATGTGGCCTTCGCTTTGAGCATGGTCAGCAAATATCAGGGGAACCCTGGTAGAGCCCATTGGATTGTAGTTAAGAATATTCTTAAGTACCTGCGAAGGACCAAGGAATGGTTTCTAGTCCTCGGTAGGAGTGATGACTTAAGGGTAAGAGGGTATAGTGATGCTAGTTTTCAGACGGATCGGGATAATTTCCGATCGCAGTCGGGCTGGGTCTTTACCCTAAATGGAGGAGCAGTGACTTGGAAAAGTTCCAAGCAGGAGACCGTAGCTAATTCAACGTGCGAATCAGAGTACATTGCTGCGAGCGAAGCGTCGAAGGAGGCTATATGGTTGAGGAACTTCATTGGATACCTTGGAGTTGTTCCATCCATAAAGGAGCCGATGGAAAACTTCTGTGATAATGAAGGAGCGGTTGCCTTGACCAAGGAACCGAGAGATCATGGTAGATCTCGACATATCGACATAAAATACCATTTTATCAGACATCAGGTAGCAGAGGGACTCCTCGTTGTGAAGAGGGTATTATCAGAAGAAAACCCAGCAGATCCCCTTACGAAGGGACTGAGTAGGGTCAAACACTTGCAGCATGCTAAGATCATTGGGCTGAAGGATGATATAAGTTTGGATTAGATAGGAAACATGTAATAGATAGTTTGAACTTGACATTTGATGAATAAATAAAATTGTGTTATTTATGAGTAAAGCTACTATCTTGTGTTGGTTATTTATCTATTGTTTCAATTTTGCATGTTTTGACTTCCTGAATGATAGGATTATTCAAACAGTCCACAGTCAGTCATATTTTGGAAGTAGATATGAATGAAGACTGTCATGAATTGTTTGTAGATTGTCTAAAAGGTTTTGGGCATAGAAAAGGTTTGCTGCAAAGTTCATGAGTGCTTTGAATATGATTTGAGCATTGGAATAAACCCGAGTTTGCTGGTATCACTTCGTGGTGTTTTGCCTTAAGTGATCGCAAAGCGATAATATCATATAGTCTTGAAACTTAGAGATATGGCTGTTGTTTGCTGGTTGGTTATGCATTGATGATGTGCAAACGCATCAGTAACTTGATGTTATAAAACGCATTATTGTGCATAATTCAATTAGTGAATAATAGATGCATATGAGTCGAAGTCGATCTGTTCCTTTTATTCTATGAGAATAAAAGTGATATCTTGGCCACTTGATGATTTGGTTTGACTTATGTGCCAGGCCTGGTCAGAATGAAGTTGATGTGTTCAACTAGATTCTATGTCAAACAAATCGGAAATCAAGAAACAAGTGTTGCACAATAAGCATTGTCAGCATGATATCAAGAACACAGGATTATATGATCCCTTATCTAAAGGACAAGTTGATCAGAGTTGACACCAGAGTATAAGAGCTACGATTGCTAATCGGATTCTGAAGTCATATGTGAGATATAGTTACTAGACTTATCCAAGTGGGAGACTGTTGGAATATTGTCTAAGCCCGTAACTATATTTGGTATGTACTTGACCCGGTTGTGCATGGTCCTTTTTGGTTGCCTTCACCAGAGCAACTTGACAATGTAATTTAAGGAGAAAGAGAGAATACTATGGCTTATTAATATATTATAAGAATAATATATTAAAGGATAAATCATATTTATTTAATTAGTATTGGTAATAAATTAATTAGGAATTAATTTGGTGACCAAAAGAGATTAATTGGATAAAGGGGTATAAACTGTCAAATGTATGATAGTTGAGTTTTGGGTTAAGGAAACCTAATGGACTTAAGGGGAACGAAATTATGATGGGTATCCATCATATTTTCATCCAAGGCCTTATTCTAGAAGGTTCCTTGGGCTGCTTGGTGGCTAAGCTGTCCATTAGGGTATAAACTGAAACTCTAGTAACCTGTAAGCATAAATAAGACCCCTAGGGCATTGAAATCGGCTACCACTTGATTCTAAGAGAACCCTAGGCCGATTTCTAGCATCTCTCACCTCTCTCATATATTTGCCTTCTTGATTGTGGTGTTTGTAAGCTATTAGAGGAGTTACATTTGTGACTCTAAGCTCAAGAGAAGAAGAGAAGAAGATCTAAGCCAATATTTGAAGAGGTAAACATCTAGATATGATTCTATATGTTGTTTTTGTTATTTGTATCCTAGATTAGGGTTTGTAAGTCTTGGAATAAAAGCATGTTCAATAGAGAAACCTAGATCCAATTATTAGGGTTTGTATGAGCACATAGGAATGTTTCTTATGCCTAAAACCCATCAAATACAACATGTTTTCAACCTCAGGTTGCATGCTAGTGATAAAAAATGATCATTGTCAGTTGACTCTTGAAACTCTCTAGATTAATATGACTCCCACTGACTTCTTGACATATGAGTTTTTCTCTTAAGAAACATTCCTTGACAAACTAAAACAAATATTAAAAATTTTGTGCGGATTTCTGACAAGAAAACACTTCATAGAATAGGTCTCCACTTGTTGTTTTGATCAACGAAAACATCACAACTCCAATTCCAAATGTGCTAGAGTAAGAAAACATTATTACTCCACATTTTACAAGGTGTTATTATCCTTCATTATATGATTCATTGTTACTAGATAATGGCTCTAAAACTTTGATTGGGAACAAAGTATAACTCATCTTATGATTGAACCACTTATGACAATGTTCTATTCCTCTTCTTAGTCATACAATTGTACAAAGATGTTCGTGGAGGATTTATTGTGATACAATTCCAAAATTACTAAGACGATCATTAAACATGATACTAAAGTATTCTCTTTTCTTTTAAGACTGGAGAATCTTTTATCTTTCTGCCTGACAGATTCTTCTATTCGTTTGGCTACTCTTTGAACTTTTCAAAAGTTTTAGAATTCTGTTTAATCTTATAAACAAAACCATATTTATTGAAACATCAGTAAACTGTGACGAATAGAGTTATCGTCCCTTTTGGTGGATCAGAAGAGTGCATATCAACATGTACCAGATCCATTAGTCCTTCACTTACCTCACATAAACATGTGAACAATTATTTGAGTCATAATTTTCCAATGAACAAGAATCTCATATATAATACAATTCGATTGTACGATTCCATGTATCAGTCTAGTTGGTAATGAGTTTCCTTTCACTAGGTTAATCATTATATTACTAGAAGCGATATCATTAGAATCACATCCACAATTAATATTTCTATTATTAGAAACATAACCAACACTTTCATTAATGACATTGCAAGGAAATAAGATAAGGCAACTATGTAAACCAAACTTCATTTTATTGCTAAAACGAAAACTGGAACTTGTCCTTACAATTCATAAAATGAAAATTTATATTTATAGACATTTCTGAAGAGTAATAGTAATCTATTAAATTATCCTAACTCCCTAATAGTAGCTCCAAATTCTTATCGAACCATGTGACCAAAGTCCATTTCCCACGATCATATTTATCTCAGTTCACTTAAGCTTCCTTCTTCCTTTTAGATCATGCAATACCATCAAAATGTGATCATCAAATTATATATTAAGAGTCTAAGAATACGAACTTATAAAGCAATGGAGTTAGATAATGGAAGTACCTAAGTACATTCATACAAATTGACTTTACCATCTTTGAGATGCTTCAGGTACTTTGGGAAGCTTCACAACCAGTGTCCCTTCAATTAGCAGTAGAAACAAATGGAATCTTTAGGTTTAACACATGGAACGATGCTAGAACAAGCCTTTCTCTTAACCATACGATCAAACGGATTGACCTTAGACGACCCCTTTCCACTTGGAAGAAAATCTTTTCTTGATCACCAATGTCACCATTGCCAATCTCCATGGAAACCTTAGAATCGGACCCTATAAGCATCTCTGCTTCAGATGTGTTCTTAAGCATTTCTACCTCAATAACCACTAACATTTGGTTCAGATCTATTAGGGTCACATCGAGATTCCCTCATATGAAGGTTCTCAACGAACTGACCATACAACTTAAGAAGCGAGATAAGAATGAAATCAATGGCTTGCTCCCTTGGAAATACGGCACCCATCCTATCCAGTTTGTTAATGTATGACTTCATTTTCAGAACGTACGCACACACATAATTTTCATCTTCATGTTTACATGACAAAAGGGCTTGAGTTGTTCATATCTTTCAACGCGTGACCTTGGGAGAGTCACAGGAGAAGGAGGAGGTGGAAGAGTTGAAGAGAGACAATGTCTAGTTCCACCATTTCCTAAGTAAGGGAATACATTTTCACCTTGGCTTGAAAGTGGAAGATCATCTCTAGAAGACTGTGGAAAACCCTTTCCATAAGAACGAGGAAGACCATTATTATCTTGACTTAAGATCTAATATTTGGGAAAGGAGAGAATTCAAGTTAGTTGATTTTAATCCTTAATTATTAACCCATAATTAAATTAAGGCTATGATCCATATTTTCGATTTGACCTTTGAAGAGGGATGCCATAATCAAATTTGAATGTATTTTAGGTAGGTAGAGTCATCTCACCAATTTCAATCACATGAAACTCCTAGATCTTTTGATATTCATTGAATCTTATCAATGACATGTTTAATCTCTATCTTCTCTTACCAATTGTGACAGGGATGCCGAGGATCACAATTAAGTTATGAATAACCATGCGAATCCGCTCAAACACTCTCAATTGATTTATGATCTCGCATTAATATGCCAGTTAACCACACATGCTCCATCAACAATCATAAACATGTTTTGTTTCACTATTTCACCTTTATAGTCCCAAATTAGTATGCCGATTAACTACACACGCTCCACTAACGACTCATAAGGAAACAATGTGCGTTTTCATGGAATAACATACAATTTCACATTTTTCCTAAAGTAACTAGAGTGAGATTTATAAAAGGGTTAGTTACTTAATATTATCATACTTTTAAGAGGTTATGTCATATCAAATCCATTCCGCTGACGACCATCCACCATACAAGGGAGAGGTGGGTGAGAGTGGACACCTATTCAACGGTCATTTTATAGGCCGCTTCCTTACCCCCCCTAGAGTATGGCTTTGTGAATGATGCGTACTAGCGATTTGACTAACTTATCTTATACATATAATATATTAAACTTTTAATCATATATATCATGTAAGGTGTATTTTCAACTTTTTAAAATACGAGGGTTTAAAATTAATTTTTTCGAATTAAACAATTAATAATAATTAATTTTAAACTAAATAATGATTTAATCTTTTATCTCAATTTAAAAACTAATCAAATAAATTCAAATCATATTATTTACCAATTAAACAATTAACTAAATAATTTAATTTCATGGATTAATAATTGTTTACCAATTAAAAAATTAATTTAAATAATTCAAATTTAATCCTAATCCCTTATACTTTTTTTTATCAATTCATTTTAGTGCACAATCAAATATAAAAACTATGGCTCTAGTACCACTGATGGGGTTTCTAGGTTATAAACAAAAATTACATGTGGCAGAAAAACACTTAAACCCTTAAGTTCACATGCAACCTATAAAGGATCTATGTTTTCTCTATTGATAGCAACTAACTTTGAATATCATGAAAACCCTTGGAGAGAGGCTATGAAATCGAAATTCATACAAAATTAGGGTTACATAACTTTTGATTATTATTGTAAATAATCAAAGTAGAATCCTTCTTCTATATCTTGGAAAGCTAGCACCAAAAGAATAGATGCCTCTAATGGCTTGTACCAAAACCCTAGTAGCAAGAAGACTTGAGGAGAGAGAAGACTTGAGCATAAATTCACCTCTATGAAAGAAAGTATAAGTGTATGGAAAATAGGCATCCATGGCGTCCTATTTATACTTGCTTAAGGAAACTCCCATTGAAACCAAAATGTCCTTTGAATGATTAATTCTAATTAATCTTAGAATTAAATCCAAATCAATTCTAATCAATCAATTAATCATTACTATTTCCAATTAATATACTAATCATATAATATATTAATAAATCATATATTTCAATTTCCAATTAGTTTATTATTCCTATAATAAACTAACAATTTATCCTCTATCTCCTACTGTTATTCTAATTAGTTACTAGTTTTGAGGGCAACCCAAAAAGGACTTTGCTTCTAATTCAAGAATATAGAAATTTAGTTATTGGCTTAGACACCTTAATCCAACAGAATGATGATAACACCTCGTAATATGTGGAGTAATAATGTTTTTTTTTACTCTAGCACATTTAGAATTGGAATTGTGATATTTTCGTTGATCGAGAAACAAAGATAAACAAAGACCTATTATGTGAAGTGTTTTCTTTTCAGAAATCCGTACTAAGTTTTAAATATTGGTTTTAGCTTGTCAAGGAATGTATCTTGAGAGAAAACTTATATCTCAAGAAGTCAGTGGGAGTCGTATTGATCTTGAGAGTTTCAAAAGTCAATCGACAATGATCCTTTTAGTTATCACCGGCACGCAACCTGAGGTTGATACCATGTTGTTTTTATTGTCAAATTATAATTTTTATAAACTTCCAGTTGATTTGGAAACATCTATGAGTTCTATGTTCTTCATTTAACTCCAAAAGGATAAGCATATTGGTAAGTGAAAGTAGACTAATCAATATGGGTGAGCTGCTAACAACTTGGAAGCACTGGTGGGCCTTTTGAGATGCCATGAGGCAAGAAATTTAGTTTAAGTGAAGTTCAGTCCATGAAGGAGAACTAAATATGATTTTGGTTTGTGTTAATCCTTTTCTTACGATTTTAGTTTGAAAATGAGAATTCTACATGAATGGGAACATATCAACCTTGGAATTTAGGTGACAAATAGGTTTTGCACCATTCATGAAAATGGTTATGAGGAAATAATTTCACTAGTATATTTTAAGGATCTATTAAATACCAATACAAATATTGGTTGTATTAATTGCATTCTCAAATTCATTATATGATTAGAACCTCCCTCTTCTTATTTCGAATTGTGAGGAATGATAAGGGATTGTTTAAACCTTCAGGAGATATGTTAGTTACATCTTGAAAGGGTTTGAACATATAAACTATTTGGATAAAGTTCATAAGCTTAAGAAGACTAATTTGAGGCTTGACGTACCATCGCGAAATAGGAATCTACACTTCCATGAGAAAGTCAAAAGGTATTAATTTATAGAAGTCTCGCTGATTTCTCAGTACATGTCAAAGCTTGTGGGAGCGTAATTGTTATGCTGATATTGCATGTAGACAATATAATTCATAGAGAACAACGTACCTAGTTTGCAAGTGGGAAATGTTGGGAATTTTTTTGCTATAGTGGACTTAAAGGAGAGGGAAATCATAGTACCTTACAAATCTAAAGGTTTATATTGTATAGTTTAATAAAACTTAGTCAAAGGCATATATGAATAGCATGTTGAAATGTTTCAACATTAGAGATTCTATATATGGAAATATTATGGCAAGGAATTGAACAGATATTGGATCCTTATAATAATGGGTCGAGTCTGATATGCTTTGGATATAGGATCGACTACATATGTTGTAATATTCGATTATTCTATTTTTCAAATTCTTTTAGAATTGTGTAACAAGGATTAGAATTTCATGTGACAAGAGTTATTAAAAAAACTGTCAAGAACATTCTAAGGACTGTTTGCTTGTGGACAGTTAGAAGTATGACATTATTTGGAAAGGACCATAGTGACACGTTTTGGATTGAGTTGATTCTTGGTTAGAACTGACGGTTATATGGAAATATGGAAATATTTCCATAATGGGAGATGCTTTCAAAATCTAGATGTGAGTTGGAAAGTTTAATGCAAAGAAGTGTTCAAGGAGTGTACCTTGAATATGAGACTTTATAACCATGGAATTGTTCTGAGTAACAAGTTCCAATGGAACATTTTTTAATATCGGAGCCTTAGTCTCTATGACTTTAGAACCCTGACATCACAAAAAAACAATGCGTGTAAAGATAAAATTACACTACATCCTAGATAGTGATAAGAATTTAGAACCATGAACTGAACATCATTAGACTAACTTCTAATCGATCTATTCACAAAGGAATGATCGTCGATAGGAATAGTATGCATGTTTATAGCATGACCTGACTGATGTTATTTAATTCAAGTGGTTAGTTGATTACTCGAAACATTATACAATGAATAAATTTGTAATTTTTATGGTGATTAAATAATAAGGATTTATTTATAATCAACAAGTATAACGTCATACTTAATTAATTTACTATTGTGTTTCACTTTGCATGTTTTATTTCCATAAGTAATTTATATATTATTCAAAATTCCACAGTCATTCATACTTTTGGAAGTAAGTAGTGAATCAAGATTGTCATGAATTGATTGTAGATTGTCAATTGAGGTTAAGACATTGCAATTGGAATTGCTACAATATTCATGAGTACTTTGAAAATAGAGATTTTAAGTATTGGATAAACCCACGCTTAGAGATTACTTCGTGGATTTGATCACAAGTAATTCTAAGATGATAATATCATATATTCTCAAAGCAGAGATATATAGCTCATAGTTTACAGATCAATTGTGCATTGGTTTGCTCAAACACATCTCGTAATTGGATGTTTTAAGGGTTATTCCATGTGTTTGATATGTAAATTTTATGACTATATAGTCAATGTAGTTCGTTCCTTTTTCCTGAGAGCTTACTCTCTTTCGAAAGACCGGATACGGTTAGATCTAATTCTAGCACAACGAGTGTCCAATAAGGAAAAGCGATATTTGTTGGCCCCTCGATGATTTGAGTTGATCTATGAAAAAACAGGCACCTGGTTCGGACTAAATTTATGTGTTCAATTTTATAGTCTAAATTGATCACAAATTGGGAAATCGGGAAACAAAACATATGAACATGAGGTTGATCATTTAATCCATGACTCAGTTCATATGATATCTTGTAGAAACGAAGTGATAGCGGATCACTTAACTTAGGGCTAATAGTTTATTTGAATCAAAGTTTGGCAATGGCTTTGGAAAGCACTCTTTGCTGTTTACTTCAAGGTCTATATTTGCAATTGTAGTTACAGACTTATCCAAGTGGGACATTATTGGATTAAGATGTTTAAGTCAGTAACTAAATTAGTATTTCTTGAATTGAAAGCAAAGTCCTTTTTGGGTTGCCCTTAAAACTAGAACTTGATTAGAATCACATTTATAGAGAGAGGATAATTTATTAGATTAATATATTAATTGGAAATTTACAATTGGATTATTAATTTATTATGTGATTAATAAATTAATATAAGAGCAATTGTTAAAATAATTGATTTGTTAATTTATATGGTTAATAAATTAATATGAAATCAATTAGAATTGATTAATTATTAATCGAAATTAATCTGGAATTAATTTGGGATTAATTGGAATTAGTTAAAGGTGCAAGGGGTGAATTGTAGAATTGTAAATTTTCAATTGTTCAATAGTTGGAATTAATTAGAAAAGTATTGAAGATATAAATGAGAATAAATTAAAATGTAATCATATAACTAAACTCATAATAATTTTTAAACTATTATTGGTTCCTTCGTAACCTAATGGCTCTTCTTGATTCCAATATGGATCCTGTGTTTCTGATAGTATAGGCACATACTACCTTCCAAACCAATCCATACTAGTTTCAAGAATTGTTCCAATGTTTTCAAGTCACTACATTCCACTAATACTGTTGGGCCTTATCACACATCTAGTGCAGAAAGAGCCCGACACTTGAGCTTTCCTAGACTTTCCTTCCAGGATTCCCTCTACCCCACGTTCTTGAACCGTTAAAGTATCTACTAACATTGATAGTCGCCTTATGTATGCAAGTCGTACGTAATCAATGATTGGATAGAAGGTCAAATTAATGATTCTACCCTAAGTCCACAACGAAATAGGAAACATGAAATCAAGTTTGAATCAAGCATTCTAAGGCTATAAAAATCCTAGTTATGTAACCCTCTAAAGCATACACTCAGGAACTAGAGAACATCAACACATGTTTTAGGTAGCACATTCAAGAAATTTCTAAGGCTTCAAGGCATCAAAGCTATCATGAATTTCTAGTATGCAAATCCTGAAAAGAACCTTAGCCTCCATACTAGCATGTATTTTTAATCTAGACTTATAGGTTCAGAAGAAAGACAAAGGTAGATTTGCAAACAACTGATTAGCTAGATTTGCAAACAGCTTGGCACGAACACAACCTATAATATATCATACTAGTTACTGGCCTGTTTAAGTGTAACAACTAATATTTAGATCCTTCACAAATCCCAAAATATACTTTCGTAGCTATCAAATAAGGATCTGCCAATCAAGACAGTCAGGGGGCAGGACCATTTTGGCATATAGCTTTGCTGAATTATTAATTAATCTAGACTTATAGGTTCAGAAGAAAGACCAGTGAAGAGTAAACATTACTTACTCGATTTGACGAAATTTGAATATCTATGAGCAGAACTACGACACCTACTTATCTCTTTTGGAAACTCCCAGAGCTTCGCTACTAAACTACTAAAATTACAAAAAGAGAAATTAAATCGTGAGAGACCAAAATGCTTTAGGGTAAAGAGAGAAAGACTCTTGAATCAAGATCATGGTGTAATAAATGAAGGAGGGATGGCCCTCTATTTTTAGGGGTGCTTTCTTGAAAGTACATCATGCATTATAGAGGCACACCACACCCTATAGGTCTGTTTAATATTCTACCACCTCATATTCTTTGATAAATCATAACTTTTGCATATGGGCTTCAATTTCGACGTTTTTTTATATCCATGGATTCGTATTTACGAGTACTACAATGTTCCTTTAGATCTAAAAAGCTAACTTACATTCTATTTTTACTTTATATTTCTATAAAGTGTATATTGTGAAAGCTATTGTGAAATTCATAACTTCTTCATACGAGCTCCGTTCTCGACATTCTTTATATCTACATGTTCGTATTTACGAGGACATTAACTCTTATTTATATTGCTTTGGCTAAATAACAATTTATTAATACTCTAAATTTCACAAATACATGTTTACACTAAATCATACTGTAAATTGAAAATAGGGTGTTACATAATTTCGATCTAGGATAAGGCTTATGATTGTTTCAATAGTATATTGCTATACTGAGAAAGACATATCTCTAGGTTGCATGTGGCCATAAATTAGATTTTATGATGTTTCCGTTCTGCTATCAATTATTTTATAACATAGGAAAACCCATTAAACACATCAATATTAAATTTAGGGTTAATACCTTAAAGCCATTATTTATACACCCTTGTTTCGATTTAACCCCAATTTTATTTTTTGTTTTTCATTTGCCATTATATTTTAGAAAACATTTCATTTTCGGGCCCTTCATCGGTCACCAACAGGTCATGATCACATGTCGGTTTTGCATTTTTCTTAGTTTGCATTTAGCCCTAACATTTACGTATAAGTGTGCATTTAGCCCCCAACATGTTTTTTGTTCCCTATTTGCCATTGTTTTTTAGAAAAAAAATTTCATTTTAGCCCTTGGTCATTCATTAATAGGTATCTTCATATCTTTGGTTTCTCAACAAATATGTCATCAGAAATATTATGTTTCTTAACAAATTTGACATTAGAAATAATCAGTTGTTTTTTATATGAGTTACGAATGAATTAACAACTTTGATTGACTCAAAGATTAGCATGTCATATTGTTAATTAGATGTGACAGACTCAAGACGTACACTAGGTCTTTTTTCTTTATTTTAAAATACATGTGTACATTAAATTAAATATAACAAACACTGATAATACCCAAAAAAAAACCATTAACTTACCAGCTAACACGCCCTGTCTCTTAAAGAGAAGGCACATTTTAGATTCTTTAGAAATATATAGTTTCTAAACAAATATGCGAGTAGAAATAACCAATTGATTTTTAGATGAGTTACAAATAAATTAACAATTTTGATTAGGTCAAAGATTAGCATGTCATATTTTTTTATTAGATGTCACGGACTCAAGACTTACAATAGGTATTTTTCCTTCATTTTAAAATGCATGTGTAGATTAAATACAACAAACATTGATAATACAAAAAAAAAAGATTCATTGGCTTATTAGGTAACACATCTCGTCTTCATGGAGAAGTCGTAGTTTCAACTCTTACCTCCGTTTTTCCTTTTTCATTTTAAGATATTACATTTTAAAATACATATTCATGACTGGTCAAGGGATAAAACGAAACTTATTCTAAAAAACAATGACAAATGGGGAACAAAAAAATGTTGGAGCTAAACACAAACTTATACGTAAATGTTAGGGCTAAATACAAACCAAGAAAAATGCAAAACCGACATGTCATCGGTACCTGTTGATGACAGGTCAAGGGTCTGAAAATGAAACGTTTTCTTAAATATAATGATAAATGAAGAACAAAAAATAAAATTAGGGTTAAATTGAAACGAATGTGTACAAATAATGACTTTTAAGTTATTAACCCTTAAATTTATTACATATGGATTGTATATTAAATAGGAATAAGGGTGCCCTCATTCAGACATTGTTTATTGGATTTTTCATTTTCTCTTATGAACTTTATTTGTTTTTATATTATTTATCCTTAAACTAATTTAGATATAATATGTTCAGCCTTTTTGATTTTAAAGTTAAATTATTTGTATTTTTTTCTATTGTAGTTTTGGTCATTTTGCTATATTTTAAAGTTATGTTTTTGGTTCTTCATATAACTTGCTTTTAAAAGTTTCGTTTTTATTAATATTATTTTTTCTAATTATAATTTTTTAATTAATTTTCGGCTGGGTATTGTACGAATCAAAATACATTTTCAAACTATATTTTATACTTTTATAGTCTACTTTAGAAATAGGCTCTCTGCCGCAACGTGCGAAGTGACGCAATAATATTTACTTTATATTTTTCTTGCTTAAGGGCTTTAACTGAGGGACGCTTATTTTGAATGGACCAATATCCAATAAAATAAGTCAAAATTAATTTAATTTTCCAAATGTTAACATAAATAGGGATGAGTAGCGAAATATGGTACCCGCTTATGGAACCGAAACCGTCTCAAAACTGTCGATTTCGAAATCAGAACCGCCTAAAGTGGTTTGGTTCCGATTCAGCGGTTCTCATTCTTACAGAGCTGCTACCCGACGGAACCCATATATATATATATATATATATATATATATATATATATATATATATATATATATATATATATATATATATATATATATATATATATATACAAACGGATTCATTTTAGTGAACGTGTCACAACTTCCTCCTACTTTTTTTGTTTTGAAAAGACGAAGAAAGAAATTTTATTTTCTCTCCTATTTACTATGGCGACGAAAAATCAAATTATCACTATACTTATTCATTTTTCTACTTCATTTTCCAAGTGCAGGATAAGCCCAAGGGGTTGTGCGTTGTTTTCTACCACGTGGGGCCCTCCCTCCTTCACCCCCATGTGGATGGTCTACATGGTTCATAACTACTCCTTTTACTACAAGGTGCTTACCTAGCCAATGTTTAGATCCGGCTCTACCCAAACTTTTCTGGTTCACCCCAACATTCCCCACTTGTCCGACTGTTGCCGAGCAGTTTTTGGATATCAAATGGACCTCCCCAGAAGGTAATTTTAATGTGGCCGATTTCCCTTCTTTTGCAATCAGTTTCGCTACAGCATCCACTGCTCTAGCTAATTGTCCACCCTTTCCAAGTGCGAATTCTATGTTATGTATGGTCGTGCCTAAGGGCATATCGGTTGAAGTAGATTCTTCTTTTTTATCAATCAAAACCCCTTCCCAAACTGTACAATTTTTTTCCAAACCATACGGCTTTATGGATGTAGATGGTGATATCTATACAGATGGATCTTATATATATATATATATATATATATATATATATATATATATATATATGGTATAATGAAGTACCACATGGGTAGATATGTAGGAATCAAAATCTACCGAATCACTAATGTTATGATCTTCTACATCCTAGGTCTTTCCTTTTCATCATTTGGCTTATGTTCTTCATGTAGCATTCAGACCAGATGACTCTATGAAATTACGTTGATACTTCCACATATTTGTTGGATAAGGTATCTAAGTCCGTAACTATATTTGGTATGAACTTGACCCGACCCGGCATGGTCCATTTGGGTTGCACTTCACCTAACAATTTGTATGGGTATACTTTTGAGAATAAGATGTTTATGATATATTAATATATTATAAGTTATAATATATCAATAGGAAGTTATATTATTTAATTAGTGTTTATCAAGAATTAATTTTGGAATTAATCTAATGATCAAAAGAGGCTAATTAAATATGGACTCTTACCTATATATATATATATATATATATATATATATATATATATATATAGATTGGGCTAAGATTTATTTACAATGGGCTAAGAGTATATGGAAGTCCATGGAGCCTTTAGCCAATGGATCCTAGGTAAATGAAGAATCATGGGTATTAGGGTTTAACCCTAATCCTCCATAGTATATAAAGAGGTCCTTGGTTCTAGCAAGCATCATATTCTCTCAAGTATTTCCAAGTTGTTTTGGGTGATTTGTGACACCACTTGAGGGATCCACACTATTGGTGCTAGGCTCTAAAACTCCAAGCAATCAACCACAAAAGAAAGGTATGTTATTCTACTTAAAGTTTTATATTACAAGTACCCCATAACATGCTAGTTAGGTTGTAAACCTTGGAAATAAAATTTGCATGTATTTTAGATAAAACATTGATCCAAGGTTTCTAGGGTTTCATGTACACCATAGGAGTGTTAGAATGCTCAAAACCCAACAATGGTATCAGAGACTAGGCTTGTTTTCTTGATACTTGATGTAAACTTGTTGAAAAAGCTCAAAAATATGCTATCTGCTGCATGAACTTACCGAGTCCATGTGTAAATTCATCCTACTCGTCGAGTAGGTTCTTGCACTCGACGAGTAGGAGCCCCAGAATGTAGTTTTTCGAGTTTTGGTGCTGGAAATGGACTAGAAACATTACTCTAAACTGTTTTGGTGTTTTAAAACTTGTTTTAGATGGTGTAATGGTTATGCAAATCCATTTACAATGGCTTATATCAAAATTCCATGTTTTATATGTATTAATATGATTCTTGAAATTTTGATATTGATGTTCATGTTCTTATAAGTTATTGTTAGATCATACGAATTATTTTTTGAATTGGTTGATGATTAATTCTTGATCAATTATGTTTTTTAATGGAATCCATAATTTGTCCTCAAGTTATGGATTACGAAAAGTCACTCTTTTAAAGTCCATATTAAAACACATAGGTTACATAAAATGAAAGGTCACTCATTTTAATGAACCATTAACTCATAAGTTATGGAGTTGAAAAGTCTTGAATAGTTTCAAAACTTGCCCTCAAGTTTGGAATTTGTAAAGTCTTACACATTAATACTTTAAATTCCAAATTGAACCTTAGATTTTAAAAGTTTAAAATTCAACCCTTATACTTCTATAATATTAAAAGTTTAATTATTATATATATATATATATATATATATATATATATATATATATATATATATATATATGTATAAGAATAAGTCAGTCTTACCGTTAGTAGGCCTCATTCAGGAAGCTGGTCTATAAGGGGGTATAAGGTTACTGCCTATAAAATAGCGGTTTAATGGGTGTCCACTCTCACCCACCGCTTCCTTGACTGGTGGAGGGTCGTTATCCGAACGGGTAGGATAGGACCTTAATCCTCATTAAAAGTATAATGAAAATATAAAGTAACTAAACCTTTATTAATTCCTAATCTTAGTTACTTTAGGAAAATATGAAATAGGTTCTAACCCATGAAATTACACTTTGTACCTTACCAAGTCGTTAGTGGAGCGTGTGTGGTTAACCGACACAGTAACAAGGAATAGTAAGAGTGACAAAGGGTGAGTTAAGTTTTATCATAGATCGGTGTAGTGCATGTGGTTAACCGGCACATCGATTAGGTGAAAAAATTAAGGGTACCAAGTCAATTTGCATGGTTATTCACACATTGTTTGTGATCCTCAGCATCCCAGTCACAAACTTGAGAGGACACAATCGAGATTTAAGCATGCCATTGAAAGTTCAATGTATCTCAAAAGATCTAGGAGTTTCAAATCCAATTAAAACTTAATAATTTATTTCGTTTATAATGGTGGAAATTGGTAAATCGTCATTTACCTACATTCAAATGTTTTATAGCTTGGATTACGACATCCCTCTTCCAAGTTATGAAATAATTTGTAGGATCCAAGCCTTGATATTTCATTTGGGTAACTTATTAAGGACTTCGTATCTAATTAAAACTTGTCCTTCTTTCTTTTCAGATGTCTTCCAACATTGCTGCTGGCTCAAACCCTACAGGCTCCTTTTCCCTCATGAACTTATGTGGGAAAGTCACTTTTGATGGTTCTAATTTCAATGAATAGATTAGGAACATCAAAATGATTACCCGTTATGAGGACAAGGAATATGTCCTTGATAAGGAGCTTAAGGTTATCAATGAGTCCACTGCTACTCCTGAGGAGATTGCGGAGTATGCAGCACATGAGAGGGATGCTACTAAAGTGTCCTGCATTATGTTGGCTACGATGACTCCCGAACTCCAGAAATCCTATGAAAATTTCTACCCCTATGAGATGCACCAGGATCTGATGAAAAGGTACCATCAGAGCACACGTCAAGAGAGGTATGAAATCATATCCTCTATGATAACAACCGGGATGAAGGATGGTGAACCCATCACTGGTTACTTGCATAAAATGTAAAGGTTCATGGACCGGTTGCTGAAGCTTAATATGGACTTCCCTGAGGACATGGCGATTGATATCATTCTCCATTCCTTACCTCCAAGTTATGATCGGTTTCGCATGACTTATCATATGAACAAGGAGGAAGTTACACTCAGCAAACTTCAAGGACTTTTAAGGACCGCTGAAAGTGGCCTTAAAGGTAAATTGGTTGTTACTTCGACTCCTACTCCTACAACAACCCTTGTTCTGGCAATTGGTCAGGGAAAGGAGAAGAAGAGGAAGACCCCTTCGAAGGGTACCAAGGGAAAGTATCTTGATGGCTCCTTTTCAAGAGGGACCAAGAAAGGCCCCATTCCTCCTTCTTCAAACCCAAAGGAAGCACAATGCTTCTACTGCCACGAAAAGGGGGCACTGGAAGCGAAGCTGGCCTAAGTACTTGCAGGATGTAAAGGATGGTAAAGTTAAACCCACCCATGCAGGTATTTATACCATATTGTCTAAAAAATCATTGCATACTAACTCTTGGGTGCTTCATACAAGCTATGGTATTCACATTTGTACTGATTTTCAGGGCCTAAGAAGTAGTGAAGAAGTGGAGCACGGGAAGATAAACTTAATAATGGGCAATAGGAAAGCATCACATGTGACCAAGATTGGAGTTTATTCTTTATTGCTTAATAATGGGTTAACTTTAGATTTGAATAATTGTTGTTACTCGTCATAAATGGCAGGAAATATTATTTCCTTTCACAGTTTGTACAAGCAAGGATTCACCTTTTCTTTTGATAATAAAATTGGTGCTATTGATGCTTTTTATAATGATGTGTTTTATTTTAAAGCATTACCTTGTAATGGTGTATATGAAACTGTGTCGATTGTAGAGAATTTAGGGAATAATGTATTTCATATTGATTCTTCGATTACCTTGGATAAAGCATCCTTGTGGCATTGTCGTCTTGGACATGTCAATAAGAAGCGCATAGGCCAACTCCAAAAGGTTGGAGTTTTGGAATCATTTGACCTGAAATCAGATGATAGTTGCGAGTCTTGTTTGCTTTGAAAAATGACAAAGTCAACCTTCACTAGTTCTTGTGAGAGGGGTGAAGTATTGTTGGACCTCATACACACAGACAAGGTTGTAGAACTCGTTACTCGGTACCTGTTCGGCCGACTACCGAGCAGCGAGTACCCGGGAGTACTCGGATTCGGTAATTCATCTAGATATATTTTTAGGGAAATTATATACGTCAAAATTATAAGTTAAAATCATAAGTTGATTAAAATATATAACAAAATTAGATACATGTGAATACACAAAAGCTAAAAAACACATAATGGTCTCACTTTGTGAATAATTACTGAAAATTTATGATATATGTGTAGTAATAATCACATGTGTGTTTTAAATAATAAATCATTAAGTATTTTATACATATTAATCACCGAGTTGAGCGCGTTTTACAACACTACTCAGTTCAGTAAGGGGCTGATCAGGGAGTACTCGGGATTCTGTAACTCGCCTCGGTAAAGGGCTGAGTAGCGAGTACTCGGAGGAGTAATCGGCCAACTCAGCGAGTTTTACAACATTGCACACAGATGTGTGTGGATCCTTCAAAACCGCCACAAGGGATGCTAATCGCTATTTTATGACTTTTACTGGTGATTACAGTAGATATGGATATATCTACTTAATCGAGCATAAGTCAGAAACCTTTGAAAAATTCAAAGAGTTTAAGTAGGAGGTGGAGAATCAACTGGACAGGAACATCAAGATGCTCCGATCTGATCGAGGAGGAGAGTATCTTAGTATTGAGTTCCTTAACTATCTTAAGGAATGTGGGATTGTCTCACAATTGACAACTACTAGGACACCGTAGCTGAATGGTGTAGATGATAGGCACAATCGAACCTTGTTAGACATGGTTCGTTCCATGATGAGTCGAGCTTCCTTACCAATCTCATTATGGGGGTATTCCTTAGAGACTGCCGCCCATATCCTTAATCTAGTCCTTACCAAAAAGGTTGCCAAAACACCTCACGAGATGTGGACTGGGAAAGTTCCAAATCTAGACCACATCAAGATTTGGGGTTGCGAGGTTTTCCTGAGGCGCGAGTCTCACGAAAAGCTCGAACCTCGAAGTGAGAGGTGTATATTCATCAGTTACCTATAGAATCCTTTGGTTACCTCTTCTACAGACCCAGTGAGAATATGGTCTTTGTTGCAAGGAGAGGAGTCTTTCGTGAGAGAGAATTTATAATCCAAGGAGACAGTGGGAGGCAAATTGACCTTGAAGAGCTTCAAGATTCAAGCGGTGAAGGAACCTTAAACACTAGCGACCAACCTGAGGAGGAAACTCCTGTTGAGCCGATAGATGAGTCCGTACCTCCGAGGCGTTCCACTAGAGTTAGGAGCACACTTAACTTTTATTATGGTTATCACATCACTACTGAAGGTGATACATTTATTAGTGGCAATACACTGATAGATTTGGATGAACCTAATAATTACAGGGAACCCATGGCAGGCCCTGAGTCTGCCAAATGGAAGGAGGCTATGGACAGCGAGATTCAATCCATGTATGACAATCAAGTTTGGAACTTGGTTGACAATGTACCAGGTCGTAAGACAGTTGGGTGCAAATGGATCTTCAAGAAGAAGACCAGCATGGATGGAAAGGTGCATACTTACAAAGCGCGACTGGTGGCGAAGGGCTTTACTCAAACTCCGGGAGTTGACTATGATGATGATGGGATTTGAGCAATACATCATTCCTATGGTGTACATGCAAACCCTAATAGCTTTTGGATCTAGTTTGTCTAATGAACATGCAATTGAATATCCAAAGCTATAAACCCTAGATATAGCATATAATTAATCATATTAACACAAAATAGGGTTTAGATCCAACCTTTGATTGTTATATAGCAATAACAAGCTAATCCTTGGCTTCAGAAAGCTTAGTTCCTCAAGTGTTGCACCTCTAATGGAGTCACAAACACCACTAAGTAATTTGGATGAAGAGGGAGGAGAGATGAGCACCAAAATCGTCCATGAAACCCTAAGGATTCAGTCACCACGTTTTTGGGGCTTAGGGGCTCCTTAAATAGGTAGGCAATTAGGGTTATCTAACAAGGAAACCCTAGTTTGACTGCTTAATCCCTAAGCAGCCCATGGACCCCTTCTGGAACATGCCTTGGACGATTTCTAATGGGCTTCCCCATAGAATTCGTCCAACCTATTATTCCAAGGTGATCCATAGCCAAATTCCAATTATTTTATAATTACAATTCCAGTCCCCTAAGCTTAATTAATCTCTTTAGCCACAAAATTAATTCTTTATTAATTCTTGACTAATATTAATTAAACAATATGATTTCTCCTTTTATATATTATTCTCATAATATATTAATAAATCACAATTAAACCTTTCTCTCCTTAATTCATCCTACATATTGCTATGGTGAAGGCAACCTAAAAGGACCATGTTCATAATTGGGTCAAGTACATACCAAAATAGTTATGGACTTAGACACTAATCAAACAGTCTCCCACTTGGATAAGTCTAATAACTATTTTGTATAACTTCAGAACCTGATCAACAATCGTAGCTTTCAAAAGCTACTGACAACTCTGATCTTATCAGATACGCGTGTCCTTTAGATAAGGGATCATATATTCCTCCATTCTCAAGATATCATATAGACATAAGACATGAATTTTTAATCATTCTCTCTATACTGTTTCCCAACTTCCGATTTATGACGACTGACAACAGACTACAATTGAACACATCAACTTAGTCTCGGCTTGGCCAAACGCTTAGGTGTCATCACTAAATCATCTAGGGGTCCATAGATATCACTTTTATCCCACTTTGGGTAAAAGGAATGGATAAACTTCGAATCAAATTCTCACTTGCTCTTACTCATCAAATCACACACAACAATATGTTTTATAACACCAAGTTACTAGTGCGTTTACATATTATCAATGTGCAACCGAATCGTAATTACAACTTACACGTCTCAGTTTCAAGAATATACAATATTATCGACTCACAATCACTCGTGATAAAATTCATGAATTGATTCTTGTGAGCGTGGGTTTAATCCAATACTCTAATCTTATTAAAGCACTCATGAACTCTGCAGCAAACTTGTGCTATGTCTAAGCTTTTAGACAATCTACAGACTCTTCATGACAATCTTGCTTCATACCTACTTCCAAAGTATGACCGACTGTGGAGGTTCGAATAACCCAGTTATTTTGGAAGTCAAAACATGCAAACTGAAACACAACAATAATACTTAATCCTATATGGCCCCAAACTTGTGGGAGTAAATAAAACATTTCTATTTAACCACCATATTGATTACTCATTATTTATCATTTAATGTTTCAGATAATCAACTCGTTACTCAAATTACAACAATAGTTGTCCCATGCACAAAGCATGCACACTATGTTTCCTATGGTCCTTACTTTTTGAAATAGATCAATTGAAAAATTATTCCAATGATGCTCATTTCACAATTCCCAATCCTTATCATTAGTGTTAGAACACAAGTTTCTTGCCACTACTAGAATATGCTAGATTCTAACATTTTATGCAACGATCCTTTCGCAAAGTCACAGCACAAAAGTCACCAAGACTTGGCCAATGAAATTACAAAGTACTCTATCGGAAATGTTACAAGACAATTCCATAGACGTGAAGTCTCACATTCAAAGTACATTCCTTTGAGCATCCTTCTTGCATAAAATTTTCTAATCTAGACATAGACTCTCAATATCCAACTCCCAATATGGAAACATTTCCATATTTGCCATATGACAACTCATTCTTAATAGAATCTTATCTATTCATAATAATGTCAATATGGTCCATCCAATACCATAGTTCCAACTACTCACAAGCGACCAATCCTCAGCGAACTTTGGATCATCCTTTGATAGTTGTTTAATTATTTTAGTCAAAACCGATTCTAGTCCTTTTTCTCTCTTAATGCGCTAGACATTTGGAAAATTTTAGAATGGTCAAATATTATAGCATTTGCAATCGATCTTATACCCAAAGCGTATGGGACACAATGCATAATGTCTTACATAAAGATATGATACTTTATCAATCTTCTGTCATAATATTTTATGTGTCACGTTCTCACAATTCGAACTATGAAGAGGGATGCTGTAATCATAATCGAAATCTAAGAACACACTATGTATCCTTTGACTATATTAATTAAAATTTCTCAATCTAAGCTTTAGATTTTGAAACGAAGTATAATATTCTCTCCTTTAATTATAGCAAAACAACTTTTCAACCCTTGTGAATTTGCAAAGTGAATCTTTGTCTTCTATAATTAATATTGCTAACTTGAAATACTTGCCATAATAATCATACAAGCATAACACTTATGCTCCCACTATCATGATGATTATTATCATATAATCATAACACTTATGCTCCCACTAGCTTTGACATGTATTCAGAAAACAGCTGAACTTCCAGAAAACAATACCTATTGAATTTTTGAAGTTCATTATTCTAATACCAGATGCTTCGATAAGCCTTTATCTAAGCTTTTTAAACTTAAACACCTTTGCCCTAGATAGCTCATATGTGTGTCTTAACTAATTCAAAACTTATACCAATAAGTCCCAAATGTTAGACTAATTGCCAAACTCACAATTCGAACTATGGAAAGGGATGTCGTAACCATAATCGAATTTGAGAATACAGTTTTTCACAATTGCTATCTTCTTAAAATCTCTCTTAGTGAAATCATTTCCTCACATTCATTTTCATGAAGGATGGAATCTTATGACACTTATATTTGTGAATTTGCCAAAACCAAAGTTTGCGACAAATCCAATCTCATATGGACTGAACTTTCTTAATCTTGCCTTATGGTAACACGAGTGCCCACCATGTCTTCCAAGTAGTTTAGAAACTTATCCTTACATATCAATGTACTTTCCATCGATAAAGGTGCTTTGCATGTATGCATTCAAATGAGAATTCATAGAACTCACATGCATAATTAACTCAATTGGAATGACATAGAAAACAAAATAATGTCAACACGATAGGTTGTAAACCTCAAGTCGTGTGCTAGTGAAGATCGATAAGGTTTATTCTTGATTTGTTCTTGAAACTTTTTCAAGATCATTAAAACTCCCACTGACCTCTTGACATATATGATTCTCTTTGTCAAGAAACATTTCTTCACAAAAAAATATTCAAGAGTTAGTGTAGTTATTATCAAGACAAAACACTTCACAAATTGGTCCTAGTTGGTCTTTGTCTTATCCAAGACATCATAACTTACCAATTTCAAATGTGCAAGAATAAGAAAAATTTTCCAAATTCCACATTTGATGAGTGTTATAAACCTACTTAAGACTTGTCACTCAATTTGCAATCTTGGAGTATGGCTCTAAGATTCGATATTGGAACGAAGTATGCTTGACTTCTTGATTTAACCATTTCCACAATTCTCGATTCCTCTTCTTAGACATACAAATGTACTAAGACTTACTTAGAGGACCAATTGAGATATGGTTCTTAATCATTAAGACTTATCATAAAACACAATAAAAGGTACTCTTCCTTATTCTTAGAATAGAGAAACTTTTATCTTTCTGCCTACTTGATTCTTCTTTATTCGTTCTGCTATTCATTGAAACTCTTCCAATCAACTCAGAATTACACTTAATCTTATAAGTATAATCATATTTACTAAACTTTTAGTAAATCATGACGAATATCTTATCTCTCTTTGTGGTGGACTTGATCAACGCACAACCAAGTGTACTCGATCTCCTAGTCCTTCACTTGACACTTTGTCAAAGAATTAGTCTAATTTCCAAATATGAAAGTTTTTCATTCATCACGCAACCAAGTTGTATGATTCCAAATTTCTGTCCAATTGAAACTTGGGCGATGAGAAACTCTCCCAATTTGGTAAATTCTTGACATCTCCACAAATAACATAATTAAAAATCAAATCCATTATTGCAAATAATAGAAACCTTCAAAAATCAATTTTTTCATTCACGCCATTGCAAGGATAAGATAAAATAAAATTTTATTTTATTGCGGAAAAATTTGTCCTTACAATGCAATTCAATTGAAAAACTATGTTATTACATATTTCTTAGCAATCTATTCTAACTCCAAGTAGTAACTCAAGAATCTAATCTTCAACTCACTTCTTCCCTTAAGCTTCCTCTCTTTTCTTGGATCCTACAATACATCAAAATGTAATCTTATCACATCATGAATTTAGAATCTAGAATAGGAACTCAAAAGAGTTAGATAATGGATTTTACCTGAAGTAGAGCCATACGTCTTGACTCTCCCATCTCTTAGATCTCTCAGGTAAATAGGGCAGCTTCGTCTCCAATGCCCCCTCTCTTGGCAATAAAAGCAAATGGACTCCTTTGGAATGGCACAAGGGACTATCTCAGAATTTACCTTTTCTGGATCTCCAATGTCACCATTTTCAATGTCCATTGAAGTTTGGGAGTTTGATTCACCAGACAAATTTGCTTGACCAGCATGCCAAATCATTGCTGATTCAGCAACTATAAGCAAAATGGTGAGATCAATGAGGATCACGTCGTGTTTCATCATATAGTGCTCTCTTACGAACTCACTATATGTTTCAGGAAGCAACTGAAGAACCCAGCCAATAGCCAACTCACCTGAAATCTCGACACCCATCATCCTTAACCTGTCAATGTGTGACTTCATCTCTAAGACGTGTGCACACACAGGTTTCCCATCTTCGTGTTTACTTGCCAAAAGGGCTTGAGTTAGCTTGAACTTTTCAAGCCTTCGAACTTGTGTGTCAGGGAGAATAATTGGAGGAGGTAGAGGAAGTGAAGCATGATCTCTAGTTCCTCGATCATATTGTGGAATATCATTTCATTTGGAAAACTTGTTCCATGGGATTTGGGAAGACCATTTTTAGATTCAGACATCTACAAAACAGGAGAAAATTCAAGTTAAGTTGATTATAATCCTTGATGTAACACCCAAATGAAACATCAAGGCTAGGATCCAACACAATACTCTACAACCTAGAAGAGGGATGTCGTAATCTAGTTGCAGAATATTTTAAGGTAGGTAAATGACGATTTACCAATTTCCACCATGAAAAACGAAAAGAAATTTAAGTTTTAAATGAATTGAAACTCCTAGATCTTTTTGAGATTCATTGAACTTTTCAATGGCACGTTTAAATCTTGATTATGTCCTTTATTTGTGAATGGGATGCCGAGGATCACAAATAAGGTGTGAATAACCATGCGAATCACGTGGTGCACCCAATGCTACTATCACCTAATCAATGTTCCGGTTAGCCACACACGTTCCATTGATTTATGATAAGCATCGTGCCACCCTTCGCTACCAATGTCATCCCAAATTAGTGTGTCGGTTAACCACACACGCTCCACTAACATTTGACAAGGGTACGAAGTGTAATTCCATGGATTAGCATACAATTTCACATTTTTCCTAAAGTAACTATGATTTGGGAATTTGTAAAAGAATTTAGTGACTTTGTACTTCATTATACTTATAATGGAAGGTTTCTGTCCTATCCTACCCGTTCGACTAACGACCTTCCACTAGTTAAGAGTGCGGTGGGTAAGAGGTGATACCCATTCAATCACCATTTTATAGGCAATTTCTTTAAACACCCCTTATAGACCAGCTTCGTGAATGAGGCCTACTAACAGTAAGACTGACTCTTTACTCATATATATATATATATATATATATATATATATATATATATATATATATAATATTAGACTTTTAATGTTACATATATATATATATATATATATATATATATATATATATATATATAGTATAGGGTGTATTTTGCACTTTTAAAATACTAGGGTTTTAGAATTTAACATTTCAAAATTAAACTTTTAATCAACTTTTAAATTCCAAAACTTGAGGGCAAGTTTTGAAACATTTCAAAACATTAGGGTTTAGAATTTAAATATTTCAAAATTAAACTTTTAATCAAAAATTTAAATTCCAAAACATTAGGGCAAGTTTTGAAACATTTCAAAACATTAGGGTTTAACTATTTAAATTTCAAAAACAAAAACTTTTAAGTTGAAATTTAAACTATAAAACCTAAAGGGGAAAATGAAACTTTTTCACAAGATAATTCAAATCTAAATTACAAATAATCAATCTTTATCTAATAAAACAAAAGATTATCTAAATTTTACAATTATCTACTATTTTGGTAAGGATATTCACCCAAAATCAAGAAAAAAAACAGATTTTATCAATTAAAACTGTTTTGGTAATTATCAAAATAGGCAAGAAAATCACTAAAACAGGCTGCCATACCCATGGACTCGCCGAGTCAGGGACTGGACTCGCCGAGTCGACCTGACTTGCCGAGTTCATCCACTGACTCGCCGAGTCAGTAAGGTAGAGGGAAAAAAAACTTCGTTTTTCATGCAAAAATCGATCAATCAAGCAACAAATTCACTAACAAACAGCCCTAGTCTCTGATACCACTGATGGGTTCTGAGCAATACATCATTCCTATGGTGTACACGCAAACCCTAATAACTTTTGGATCTAGTTTATCTAATGAACATGCAATTGAATATCCAAAGCTATAAACCCTATATCTAGCATACAATTAATCATATTAACACAAAATAGGTAGATCTAACCTTTGATTGTTATATAGCAATAACAATCTAATACTTGGCTTCAGAAAGCTTAGTGCCTCAAGTGCTGCACCTCTAATGGAGTCACAAACACTACTAAGCAGTTTGGATGAAGAGGGAGGAGAGAGGAGCACCAAAATCATCCATGAAACCCTAAGGATTCAGTCACCATGTTTTTGGGGCTTAGGGGCTCCTTAAATAGGTAGGAAATTAGGGTTATCTAACAAGGAAACCCTAATTCGACTGCTTAAGCCCTAAGCAGCCCATGGACCCCTTCTGGAACATGCCTTGGACGATTTCTAATGGGCTTCCCCATAGAATTCGTCAAACCTATTATTCCAAGGTGATCCATAGCCCAATTGCAATTATCTTATAATTACAATTCCAGTCCCCTAAGTTTAATTAATCTCTTTTAGCCACAAAATTAATTCTTGACTAATATTAATTAAACAAAGGAAAACCTCACAAAAACCCTATGTATTACACACTAACTCTTAAAAAACCCTTATATTATCAATTGGTACAATTTAACCATTATTATTTCAGAAATTTATTGTTTGGATTATTTGTAACTGGTTAAGTTTAAGGAACCGGTGGCATAAATGCCGTGGCATCTAAATGGATGACATGGCTGTACTTTGGGTGACATGTAGGCAAAGAAAACTAGGTTAAAAAGTGCATCGCATCTTATTATGCTTCTTCAAAGTTACGATGTTGTTCTTGTTCATCTTCTTCTTTTAACTTCGTCTTTGCAAAAATGGGCGATCGATCGTAAGGATCTTCTTCTTCTTCCTGAACTCCAAACTACAAAAACGTTTTGTGTAAATGTGGTGAACAACCAAAGATTTGGACTTCAATGACCAGGAAGAACCCAGGCCGACATTTCATTCGATGCCCTAAGTCGTTGGTACACGATATTCTTTTAAGATTGATATTGTTTCTAAAATTCTTACTCAAATACTTCATTTTTTTGTAGGATGCTTCAAAAGATTGTAAATTTTTTGTGTGGGTGGATGAGGATTTGGGTCTTCACTGGTATAAGAGTAAAGTGGATGACTTGCATAGAAAGAATGTAGATTTGTTCAAGGATAATATGATTCTTTCCAAAAAGAATATGGAATTGGAGAAGGAGAATTTGAATCTGCAAAAAAAAATTAATGAACTTTGAGCTGATTGAAGAAAAAGAGAGTTGTGTATTCATGGTTAGGTTGATGATGTTTGGTATTGTTCTGGTTTGCATCTTCATTTGGATTATAATTATGTAATAGGGAAACTAGGTTAATGTAAAATAGCTAAATATGTATTAGGGTGATGTTGTTTGGTTTATGCACCTTTGTAAAGAGACTAGTGTATTCATCTGTTTTATGAAGAGAATGTAGATGTGTCAGTATATGGATTGTTCTAGGCTCCCTTCTTATGGTTCTAATGTCATTTTATATTTGGGTACAAATTATTTGGACGATTTTACCCATTTGGTCGCATATTATCTCATTATTGAGATTATTTTTGTTGATTTCATTTTTTTTTTGGTTTCAACACTTACCTGCATTTCCCCAGTTTTGTTTTTACAATTTAAGCATTTGGATTCAATTAAAAAAGGAAGATAAAGGCATAAAGTTATGTTATGTTCCATATCTACTTTTGTTGTTCGTTTGTGAATAATGATTAATGAATAAAACTTGTTTCTTTTTATCTGTCCAACATTAGCATAATAAGAATACCTTAATCAATGTTAGTATCTATCTAATCGGACATTGGTTTACCAACAACTATTAGAGTAATCCACACACACCAGCACCCAATGCAGAAACATAACAGAAAAAAAATCGACTTATCATACAAAAACAGAAAAAGAAATACAGAAACAGAAACAGAAAAAAAAATATGATTTCAATATTGTATTGATAAGCCATTCCCCATTTTACCCTCTTGACTCATATTTGTTTTAACACTCTGTCACCCCTGATTCGGAAATACAGAAACAAAAAAAAATGATTTATTATACATAAATAGTTCATAAGAAATAGTTAAATTCACCATTTTTGGCCATTGACCATTTTGTCCTTGTTGATTGTTTATGCTTTTAGCATACCAGACATAAAATATGACAATTATGGAGGAAAAAGAGGAACATAAAGTACATTTTTAGCATTTTTAAAACCACACTACATTAAAAAAATAGGAGGAATATAACCTGTTAATGGGACATAATGTGATTACATTTCAATAACAAAATACTAGGAATACTAAATTCCAAGTAACAAAAATATTACAAAAGACTAGAGTTTTGTCCATTCCAGCTCCTAAATCTAATATTCTAAATAATCCTTTGAGACGACTCTCTTGGTTTGAGTTTTGCACGGATAACAGGTACATCAATTCCTATCCCGTCAACCATATTAGATTGATCTACCAAATTATCTACAAAAAAGTTATGAAAGTATTAAATTTAATATAAGCATAGAATATATATATATATATATATATATATATATATATATATATATATATATATATATATATAATTATTTTTTACCATTTTCAATATCAAATTGAGTTTCAGGCACTACATATTGAGTTTCAGCCACTCCATCATCTTGAGTTATAGGAACTCTTGATCTGTTGTGGACTTTGCAGCTTGCCAAAATAAGGTGTTATAAATCTCTCCACTGAAACGCTTGTAAAAATTGGCACAAATATGACGGGCACATTGTCGGTGCTCAGCATGTGGCATCACCCCCTTTACGGCTTCAAGAAGACCTGCATTTAAATATGTCATACAATTTTAAAAAGTCTCAACAAATATGAATAGGTGCTGTTATGACTTAGGGGTTGTTTTGTCATTTCAAATATGTCAAATTTTGTTAAAAAGGTGTCAAAAATGTCAATAGGGGCTGTTTTCACATAAGGTTTGTTTTGCTATTTTAAATATGTCAAAATTTGTTAAAAAGTGTCCAAAAAGTGTCAATAGGGGCTGTTTTGACATAAGGTTTTTAACATATATCCATATTGGTCAAAATAAGCATTACTAGGTAGAAAATTACCTTATGTAGATCTGATATTAAAGTAAGTCCATTTCCTTGAACTGTTTCAATATCTGATTGTAGTAATTCAATGAACCACTTCCAATTATCTTTATCTTCTACATTCACAACCGCCCATGCAATGGGGTAAATTGGTTGTTTCCATCTCGACCAATAGCAGCTAGCAACTCTCCTTTAACTTTCTCTTTCAAGAAACATCCATCTAAATCAATCACCTTACGACATCCTTTCAACCATCCTTCTTTTAAATCCTTCAAACAAATGTAGATTCTTTTGAAATATTTTGCATCCGGATTGAAATCAACTCCAATTTCAACAGTGCTTCATGGGTTTGATCTCAAAACTTCGTTACCGTAATCCCATATTCTAGCATAATGACCAGTTAACTTGCCCTCAATTAGTGTAAATGCTAATGTCCTTGCCCTTTCACACTGACCTTTGCTAAGATTTAAAGAATATCTTTGTAAAAAAATCAGCTTTCATTTCTTTGACTTTTGTTTTGGGATTGCGAATTAGGTCACTAAGGTAATGGTTAGCAATCCAACTTGGAGTTATCAATGACCCGAGGCTGTATTTTCGTGCACAAACATGTTTCTTTTCCAAAGATTTCACTTGCCTAGTTAGTTCATTTCCCATCCAAGACGCCTAACATCTAAATGGACACTTATTCTCACCATTTTTTAGCCACAACGTACTAATATCCTAGAACGATCACACTTGGCAAACCTCAAGTGGTATCCATTAGCCACCGCATAATTTGTTAGAGAAAGCTTGAACTGTTCTGGGCTTTCGTATTTTTCCCCCACGTGTGGTTCCATTCTGTTCCAAGGGATCCTAGGGTTGTGTACAAGAAATTGGTCCCCAATTTCTTGATCTTGATGCTCTCCTTCGTCATATTCTTCATCTGAATGGGTCAATTCAACATCATCAGATGATATTTCAGGGAACTCCACTTCACCCTGTACCAAGTCATTCTAAAAAGGATCCCATATTGTTTTGTCCATTGAAGAAGGAACATATTCTTCTTCATCAGACTCGTCGTCTGTTCCATTCACACCCTCCGTATAAACTTCACATAATACATTTGAAATTGAAGTCATGGCTTTTGGTTAAAGCTTCCTTGAAGAATCAATGGAAACAACAAAAATAAGAACCAGGGGTAGAAGACGGGTTGATGTTCTGATTAAGCGAAATAGAAGAATGATCGATTACCTTTTTTTCGTGTGATTGAGCAACAAGTTTCCCGCCACTTCCAAGATGCTTTCCCTCCTGTACGTAGCTTTCCCTTTCATTTTTTACAGAGTGACCGATATCAAGTTAAAAGAGAATGAAGGTAATCTACGTAGACTAATAAGAACGGGTAACCTAGGGTTACTGGATAAATGAGATAGATTACACGGTTTCTGAAATAATAATGGTTAAATTGTACCAATTGATAATATAAGGGTTTTTCTAAGCGTTAGTGTATAATACATAGGGTTTTTGTGAGGTTTTCCCATTAAACAATATGATTTCTCCTTTAATATATTATTCTCATAATATTTAACACCCCAAATTCCAGAGGTGTTGTTGAAGGGCTTAAATTGGAAACTAAGGAAAGGGACTCGACAAGTAGGCATGCTTACTCGCCGAGTCGGAGCGGGATTTGTCACAGGTTTAAGTGGCCAACTCGCCGAGTCGGCGGCTTGTACTCGTAGAGTTGGTGCTGAAGGGAGAAAACCCTAATCCCGGAGGTTGTGCCCTATATAAAGCACATTATAACCCACCATCAGCGTCTTTGCTACCCTTTTGAGATCCATAATCCCTAATTTCATTTGTGACAAGACTTGGAAGCAAATTGGTGTGATTTGTGAAGGGATCTGGTAGATAAAGAAGCTTGGATCAAGGAGACTTGAAGAGATCCGGATTATACTTCAGTGGGAGGTTATTTTGGAGGTAAGGAATCGTTATCCTTGGCCTTCTCCTTTCTAGTTCCATTTTCATGGAGTTTTAGGGTTTGGTTGGAGAAATATTTGTAACATCCCGAGTTCAGGAGTGCAAGTTCAGGGTTCAAAGTGTATGTGTGGAAGGGAAACTCGGCGAGTCCATGGGTGGACTCGGCGAGTAGAGTCGCGACTTGGGTCGCGTGTTAAGTGGCCAACTCGGCGAGTAGGTGCTGAATGGAGAAAACCCTAATTTTGGAGGATGAGCCCTATTTAAAGGAAATTATACCCTCTCCCCAGCCTCTTTACCCTCTCTTGAAGTCCTGAAGACCCTAAGGCGCGGTTGTGAGGGATTTGAGTGCATTTGAACCTTGGAGAAGAGATTTTGGAGGAGATCTTGGAGAGTTAAGAGGCTTGGAGCAAGGGGCTTTGCTAAGATTCGGATTTCTCTTCGGTTGGAGCTTCCTTTTGAGGTATTATTTCGTTGTTTGGGCTGTTATTCTTCATTTTGGAGTATTTGGAAAGATTAGCTTGTGGTATCTTGAGTTTGGAGGTTAGATCTGGGGTTGCTAACTCAGATCTGGAATGGAGAAGGTCTAGAGTGCATTAAAGTCCCTGTTCTTGGGTGTTTGGTGAAGCCATCTTGTCCCAAACCCTATCCCTAGAGTGTAAAATGCCTAAATCTCTTTGGATTCACGTAAAGTTTGCCACTTTACGTGATGGATGGGCTGTAGAAGGGTAGATCCATGGTTTGGATCAACTGCATGGGTTGAAAGGCTTCTGTATGGGTTAAGATCTAGAGGCACTCGGCGAGTCACAAAGGTGTACTCGGCGAGTTGCTTGAAGATGTTCAGGAACTCTGCGAGTTGGAAGAACAACTCGGCGAGTAGGTTGAAGATAGCCTTGGACTCGACGAGTCTGTTCTTGGACTCGGCGAGTCTGGTCGTGAGGTTCTAACTTCTTCTGGTTGAGCCATGAATCAGTGAGTCAAGGGAGGACTCGGTGAGTTGAGTGCGAGGGGACTCAGAGTCGTGGGACTCGGCGAGTCTCGGGGTGACTCGGCGAGTTGAGTCGCGGATTGGGGAAGTTCTGAGCATGGGGACTCGGCGAGTAGAGTCAGTCAGGAGGTTGACTTTGACTTTGACTTTGACCAACGGTTGACCAGTTGACTTCTAGGGGCATTTTGGTAATTGTTGGCTTTTGTTTGAGTTCAGTGTTGGTGTCGGCTAGTGGTGGTGATCGTCTCAGTGGTCGGACCATCTTGGTCTTATCTGTTCACTCGGCAATGGCGAGGTGAGTTATCCTCACTATATCAACAGGGTCTAAGGCACCAAGGCCGACCCTTTATCGGATTGTGATCCGGGTATAGTTGTTATGTTATTGCTTTGATATGTTTGCATCATGGTAGTTAGGATGGTATATGCTAGTGACTGGTTAGGTCGGTATCCTGGTTAGGATGATGATATGTTATGTAATCTGCTAGATCGGCTTGATTGAATGTGAATTGTTATATGATTAAATGTTTATGTGCACATGGTTGTTGGACTGAGGTTTGGGTTGAGGCAGGTCCTGCTTTGTGTTGTAGGCCAACATACCCAGGGCGGACCGGTTATCCCGAAGGTCCAGCTAGCGGTCCAGATAGGCTGCAAGCCCTAAGAGGGCGGACCAGATGTGCCGACGCTCGAAGAGTGGACCAGACCGACTGAAGGCCCGGTGCGGGCGGACCAGTCATACTGTAGACTCAGAGAGTGGACTAGGTGGATTAAAGGTCCGGTGCGGGCGGACCAATCACACTGTAGACTCGATGTATATGGCTAGACTCGGAGGGTGGACCAGGTGGACTGTTGGCCGGTACGACGGACCAGTCTCACAGTAGACCTGAAGTGCATGGTTGTTCTGTGTTCTGTTATGATATGTATGCTATTATGTTATGGGCCGGAAGGCACTATGTTTTGGACCGGAAGGTCGTGGCCTGGAAGGGCGTATGTGTGGTTGGTATTTTGGGGGTATCTCACTAAGCTTTCGGGCTTACATTTGTGGTTTAATGTTTTTCAGGTTCTTCAGGAGACCGTGGCAAGGCAAAGGCGTGATCGTACCGCTCCTCGTGATTTTGTTTTACGATGTGGTTCTGGGAAGACTCTGATAATAATTGTATCAAAAACCTTTTTGTAATAACTTTATGAAACCGGTTTGTTTTGAAAAGTTTAATTTGGTTGAAATTTTTAGAGTGTTACAAGTTGGTATCAGAGCCTTGGTTTGAGTGAATTGGAGGAACATTCATGTGAATCCAGTCTCAAATCAAGGAGAGTTTTTCAAAAGAGAATTCAAAATGGTTTTCAAAATGAGTAAAGGAGGACGCGGAGGTACGATCAGCCGGAGCCAGTAAGTAGCCCCAAAATACCATACATGATAATTGTTTTTAAACTTTGATAGAACAGCATGCTAGTACTAGGCTAGGGATCTTCAGGATTTCATGTTAATGTTGCCTGATTTATGATGCCAGTTAACCTAGGGTTTCTTCTGTGGGAGATTTCCAGTGTTCCTCTAGGAGTGAGGATTGAGTGCTTGTTATGTATGATTTTCGCTAGGGTGTCGTGGTAATACTTGATACAAATATGGGTAGGTGTGGAAGGTAGTATGGGCCTGTACTACTGAAAGCATAGGACCCATACGCGTATCAAAGAAACCATGACCTCTAGGGTTGGGTTGGGGGTTGGTTCCTGGGATAGTGGGAAGTATCTGAGATCTTGCGATGTTTTTCAGTATGGTGGTTACGAGGCATGCTGGGAGTGGATCCGGATCAGGATCTGGAGCTGGAGGGGACGGTCAGGGTGGATCAGTACCGCCCGAGGTTATTGTTCAGATGAGCACAGGCGAGTTGGATGCTAGGATTCGTGAGATCCTGCATGATAAGGTTGCTGCGTTGTTCCGGGCCGAGTTGTCGGAACTGTTTGGGTCGATCAAGACCGCCATGATTGAGTATTTTGATGAGCGCTATGCGGCTCTCGCAGAGACGGCTACCGCAGCGGCTACAACGGCTATAGCGGCGACAGGAGGAAGAGCTGGTAGAGGTTTCCAGTATCGGAACTTCGATAATACGAAGCCCCCTACCTTTGATGGAGTTCAGGACCCGATTGTTGCTATGAGGTGGTTGTCAGATGTGGAGGGGTGTTTTTTACATGCTAATTCCCTGCTGATCAGAGGGTGAGGTGTGCTCTAAACCTGTTGAGGCTTGGGGCAAAGGATTGGTGGAGATTGACCACGGGGTCATACTCGGATGCGCAGAGGGCTGCGGTTTCATAAGATCAGTTCCGGGAAATGTTCAGCACTCGTTATGTTCCGCGGGTTGAGAGGGAGAGATTGGCTCAAGAGTTCCTTGAGTTGAAGCAGGATTCAGAGTCGGTGACGGAGATCACCAGGATGTTCACTGAGAGGGCGATGTTTTGCCCTGAGTTTGCTTCAGAGCAGGCTCAGATGTCCGGATATCTGAGTATGCTCAAGAGGGATATCAAGCAGTTCGTGTCTGCGCAGAGGTGCGAGACCTTGTTGGAGTTGCAGGAGGCCGTGAGGCGGCGTGAGTTGGAGATTGAGTTGCAGATGCGAGAGCTAAGGCAGGCTCCGGTGCAGTCGCAGCCGACGCCGAAACGGTCCAATACCGTTGATTCTAGATTGAGAGATCAGTGCAGCCACACTTGTGGGAAGTGTGGGAAGGGTCACACCGGAGTTTGTAGGTCCGATGGTGCATGCCGCAAGTGCGGAAGGGAGGGGCACTATGCAAGGGATTGTCGGTAGACAACCCCGATTCGAGATTTGAGGATTTGTTATCATTGCCATTAGGTTGGACACTGAGGGTCAACTGTCCACAGCTTGCTGCAGGACCGGTGCAGGCTCTAGAACCGGCCACTTTGAGGAATACGGGTGGAGGTCAGGGTGGAGCGGAGCCCCCAAGGGCTCAAGTCGTGCTTTTCAGCTTACAGCGGAGGAGGTCAGGGCAGTTTCGGATGCAGTTGCGGGTATGTTTCTTTCTTGATGTCTTGTTATTTGGTGATTTTTGTGGTGTATTGTTTATCTGCTAGTCTCGTTGTGTGATTCTGGTGTTGTATTCGTTGTTCCTTGAGGGTTGTGGTATGGTTATGGATTTGGTGTTGGAAATTTCGTTGGTTATCATTTATGAGGATTTTTAGCGGGAATCTGGTTTTGGTCTAAATGTTGGGTAGCATCTGCAGTCTGAGGAGTGGCTAGCTGAAGATCGGGTTTCTTTCTAGCTGGGTTGATCAGTGTCATTATGAATTTGTGAGGATTGCTTGTTCTGGTAGGAATCAATTCGCGTGTAAGGGTTTGTGTTGAGTAGGGTTATCGAGGGAGGTCGGTGATGGCGACCGGTGGTTGATAGTTAGTGCTCTAAGTGGGGGAGAATTGGAGAATTCTCCGGAAGATCGATAGGCACGAGAGGTTGCTTAGCTGTTGAGATTTAGTAGCGGTTCTGACAGCCGAGCGTAGGCTGGAATGAGCAAGTGCCAGGCAAGCGGGGCGGGATGCAGACCAAGGGTGATTGATGGTGGAAGGCCTATGATCAGGTCGGGTTTGAGTATGTAGGGTGGAGACAGAGTTTAAAACCCCTAGAGGGCTAGAACGGTATGCATGGGAGAGTTTTCCTGGAGGGATAATTCGGGATGTTGGATATTAGTTGAGCGGTCCGGATAGACTGAAGGTCGGTAGGCGTACTAGTCAGGCCGAAGGCTCGGAGAACGGTCCAGACAGGCTGAAGGCCCTGGAGGGAGGTCCAGACCTGTTGAAGGTTCTGAGAGTGGTCCAGATGGGCTGAAGGCCTGGTAAGGCGGTCCAGTCATGCTGAAGACTTTGCATGTGTTGTTAGATCCGTATGAGGATATGGAATGAGTATGGCGTGATGTGTTAGCAACAGTGGGTCTGGCCCCGGGTATTTATCATCGATTGGTGGAAGGTAGTGCATGGACTCGAGAGTCCTTGCGATCAGATTCAGAGTATGTATGGTGCATGGGATAGCGGTTATGTTATAAGAAATGGTGTAATATTGGGTGAGCACAGTGGCACTTGTGATAGTGTCAAGACAACCAAGTGGATTTCCTTGGTAAGGAAAGGGAAAGGAATGTAGCCCCGAGAGGGAGTGTAAGTTCACGGAAGTGAAAGCAGTAGTGCGGAGTTATGATTGGAGTGTTCCAATTATGGTCTTGTAGCAGCGTGTTTGCGGAAGTGGTATGGAATCACATCCGGTTTGGATGTTTGCTGAGATCACGGAAGGAATTCCGAGGGTGTAGAGCCAGGAGGCTCGGAAGGGATGTAGGGATGGAGTCTTGGATTCCCAATTTGATTTTGATCAAGGAATTATGTATGTAGTGGAAATTCATCCTGGGGGAAGTTTGGAGGTGTCGTCAGTGCATCAGGTTTTCCTAACCCGAGGATGTTAGAACCAGTCCGGCATGGGTATGAGATTGCGGGGGAGAGCTCGTGGGAGTTGCTCTGAGACTAAATGATGTGTCCTTCTGTCAACCTGGAATGGATAGAGTTGGACTCCGATCGGGATTCCGGTGGTTCAGGGTTATTTCTAGCTCGAATGAGTCAAGTGATTGGTGTGATTTGGAGCGAGCGAAGTATCATGAAATGGTACTTGGCTGTTAAATGGAATTATATGAGGATGAGGCCGGTGGCCGGATTGAGGCGGTGGTCAGAATGCCGTAGGAGAAGAGTGGGTTTTGGGGGGGGGGGGGGTTGTTTTGAGGAATCTGGTCTGGTTAATGCCTTGAGGCGCATTGCGAGAGTAATTCTAGAGTTGTGTTGCTGCAGGCTTCGAGGACGAAGCCTATTTTAAGTGGGGGAGAATTGTAACATCCCGAGTTCAGGAGTGCAAGTTCAGGGTTCAAAGTGTATGTGTGGAAGGGCAACTCGGCGAGTAGGGTCGCGACTTGGGTCGTGTGTTAAGTGGCCAACTCGGCGACTCGGAGGATAGACTCAACGAGTAGGTGCTGAATGGAGAAAACCCTAATTTCGGAGGATGAGCCCTATTTAAAGGACATTATACCCTCTCCCCAGCCTCTTTACCCTCTCTTGAAGTCCAGAAGACCCTAAGGCGCGGTTGTGAGGGATTTGAGTGCATTTGAACCTTGGAGAAGAGATTTTGGAGGAGATCTTGGAGAGTTAAGAGGATTGGAGCAAGGGGCTTTGCTAAGATTTGGATTTCTCTTCTGTTGGAGCTTCCTTTTGATGTATTATTTCGTTGTTTGGGCTGTTATTCTTCATTTTGGAGTATTTGGAAAGATTAGCTTGTGGTATCTTGAGTTTGGAGGTTAGATCTGGGGTTGCTACCTCAGATCTGGAATGGAGAAGGTCTAGAGTGCATTAAAGTCCCTGTTCTTGGGTGTTTGGTGAAGCCATCTTGTCCCAAACCCTAGCCCTAGAGTGTAAAATGCCTAGATCTCTTTGGATTCACATAAAGTTTGCCACTTTACGTGATGGATGGGCTGTAGAAGGGTAGATCCATGGTTTGGATCAACCGCATGGCCTGAAAGGCTTCTGTATGGGTTAAGATCTAGAGGCACTCGGCGACTCACAAAGGTGCACTCGGCGAGTTTCTTGAAGATGGTCAGGAACTCGGCGAGTAGGTTAAAGATAGCCTTGGACTCAGCGAGTCTGTTCTTGGACTCGGCGAGTCTGGTCGTGAGGTTCTAACTTCTTCTGGTTGAGCCATGAATCAGTGAGTCAAGGGAGGACTCGGTGAGTTGAGTGCGAGGGGACCCAGATCCGTGGGACTCGGCAAGTTGAGTCGCGGATTGGGGAAGTTCTGAGCATGGGGACTCGGCGAGTCATCGAGTTGACTCGGTGAGTAGAGTCAGTCAGGAGGTTGACTTTGACTTTGACTTTGACCAAGGGTTGACCAGTTGAATTCCAGGGGCATTTTGGTAATTTTGGCTTTTGTTTGAGTTCAATGTTGGTGTCGGCTAGTGGTGGTGATCGTGTCAGTGGTCGGAGCATCTTGGTCATATCTTTTCAGTCGGCAGTGGCGAGGTGAGTTATCCTCACCATATCAACAGGGTCTAAGGCACCAAGGCCAGCCCTTTATCGAATTGTGATCCGGGTATCGTTGTTATGTTATTGCTTTGATATGTTTGCATCCTGGTAGTTAGGATGATATATGCTAGTGACCGGTTAGGTCGGTATCCTGGTTAGGATGATGATATGTTATGTGATCTGCTAGATCGGCTTGATTGAATGTGAATTGTTATATGATTAAATGTTTATGTGCACATGGTTGTTGGACTGAGGTTTGGGTTGAGGCGGGTCCTGCTTTGTGCTGTAGGCCAACATACCCAGGGCGGACCGGTTATCCCGAAGGCCCAGTAAGCGGTCCGGATAGGCTGCAGGCCCCAAGAGGGCGGACCAGACATGCTGACGCTCGGAGAGTGGACCAGACCGACTGAAAGGCCCGGTGCGGGCGGACGAGTCATACTGTAGACTCAGAGAGTGGACCAGGTGGATTGAAGGCCTGATGCGGGTGGACCAATCACACTGTAGACTCGATGTATATGGCTAGACTCGGAGGGTGGACCAGGTGGACTGTTGGCCGGTGCGGCGGACCAGTCTCACAGTAGACCCGAAGTGCATGGTTGTTCTGTGTTCTGTTATGATATGTATGCTATTATGTTATGGGCCGGAAGGCACTATGTTTTGGAACGGAAGGTCGTGGCCTGGAAGGGCGTATGTGTGGTTGGTATTTTGGGGGTATCTCACTAAGCTTTCGGGCTTACAGTTGTGGTTTAATGTTTTTCAGGTTCTTCAGGAGACCGTGGCAAGGCAAAGGCGTGATCGTACCGCTCCTCATGATTTTGTTTTACGATGTGGTTCTGGGAAGACTCTGATAATAATGGTATCGAAAACCTTTTTGTAATAACTTTATGAAACCGGTTTGTTTTGAAAAGTTTAATTTGGTTGAAATTTTTAGAGTGTTACAATATTGATGAGATCTTGAAGCATGAGTCAGATCTGGAGTTGAAACTCCATATCTGAGTTCTATATGGATCATTGATGCAAAAAGCCTTTCTAGTTGTTATGCAAAAGCCCTTCCCCAAGAGTTAAGTCCCTTTCTAGCTTGGTTTTTGGTATTATGGGGCAAGAAGCATGTAAAGGTGGCAACTTTATGTTGCTAATGGACCCTAATGACCCATATCTATTGTTTGGAGCAAAGGAGTAGCTCTGTGACTCAAGATTATGAGAATGCACGTATGGACTCGGCGAGTCTGGGAGATGACTCGGAGAGTCGGGCTAGAGATCATACATTGAGTCGCGTAGTAAATCGACGAGCCGCATGGGTGACTCGACGAGTTGGAAGAACAACTCGGCGAGTCTATTGAAGATTGTCGTGAACTCGGCGAGTCTGTTCTTGTTCTCGGCGAGTCTGCTCGCAGAACCTAACCTATTTCAGTTAAAGCCTTGGATTAGTGATTCGGTTGGGGAATCAGCGAGTTGGTCAGGATGGAACTCAGAGATCGTTGGACTCGACGAGTCTTGGGGCGACTCGGCGAGTTAAGTCGTGCCATAAGAGTTTTTTGGATATAAGAACTCGGCGAGTCGACGGGTTGACTCGGCGAGTAGAGTCAATCAGGAAGGTTGACTTTGACTTTGACCTTCAGGGGTATTATGGTAATTTGGATATTTATGTTAATGGTTATTGATGGATATAGGTGTTGGAGTTTGAGGCGGTGCTTCGGGATTGTACTCTTGTGATTCGGTTCGGCAGTTGCAAGGTGAGTTATCCTCACTATACTAAGGGGTCTAAGGCACCAAGGCCGACCCATTGGATATGTTATCCTAGTAGTGTTATATGTTGAGTATGAGTCTGTGTTACATGCTAGTGGTTATGCCAGTTAGGTAGACCTGTAGGACTACCTGTGATGTTGTATGATTATTGCATGCTCAGTGGTTATGTTATATGTTATGTGGGTTGGGTTGAGGTTGTACTACTCCATGCGGTAGCCAACAAACCATAGAGTATTCCAGATATGAGCTGAGGGCCCGGTAGGCATTCCAAACTCATACTGAGGACTCGGGAGTATGCCAGATATGAGCTGAGGGCCCGGTTGGCTCATACTGAGGACTCGGGAGCATTCCAGATACGAGCTGAGGGCCCGGTAGGTATTACAGACTCATACTGAGGGATCGGTGGCAATCCAAATGTGAGCTGAGGGCTCGGTAGGCATTCCAGACTCACACTGTGGGCCCAGGGGTATTTCAGTCTGTAGAGTTGTGGACCCGTTACGTGTTGTTCTGTTCAGTTTGTAATGTTATGATATTGTTGATATCATTATGTGGACTGTATGTGTATCGGTATTTTGGTGGTAACTCACTAAGCTTTCGGGCTTACGGTTTCAGTTTATTGTTTCAGGTACTTCAGGGGATCGTGGCAAGGCAAAGGCGTGATCGTACAGCTCCTCACTTTTATCACTTTATTTATGGGATACTCTGATATGATACATTTTGAAAACAAGTTTGTAATAGTTAATGGATTTGAAATGTTTTTAAGAGTTTAAATTGGCTTGAATTTTTCAGGTGTTACATAATATATTAATAAATCATAATTAAACCTTTCTCTCCTTAATTCATCCTACATATTGCTATGGTGAAGGCAACCCAAAAGGACCATGCTCATAATTGGGTCAAGTACATACCAAAATAGTTATGGACTTAGACACTAATCCAACAAATGAGACCTTCTCACCAGTAGCGAAGATTAAGTCTATTAGTGTTCTGCTAGCCATAGTTGCGTTTCATGATTATGAAATATGGCAAATGGATGTCAAAACCGCTTTCCTTAATGGAAAGTTGGTTGAGGATGTTTACATGAATCAGCCAAAGGGTTTTGTCGATGCAATGTAACCTAATAGAGTGTGTAAGCTTGAAAAATCCATTTATGGATTGAAACAAGCATCTCGCAGATGGAATCTTTGCTTCAATGAGAAACTCAAAGAGTTTGGCTTTTTGAGGAGCGAGGATGAGTCCTGTGTATATGTTAGGGCTAGTGGGAGTATAGTTAGTTTTTTAGTGGTGTATGTGGATGACATACTACTCATAGGAAATGACATCCCAACTTTGCAGGAGGTTAAGTCCTGGCTTGGGAAGTGTTTCGCTATGAAGGACCTTAGAGAAGCTGCCTATATCCTAGGGATAAGAATACTGAGAGAAAGGAGTAAAAGACTAATTGGACTTAGTCAGAGTACCTACTTGGATAAAGTGTTTAAGAGGTTCAACATGGAGAATTCCAAGAAAGGAGACTTACTGATCCAGCATAATGCCAGACTGAGTAAGATTTAGAGTCCGAGTACAAAGGCTGAGATAGCTGAGATGAGTCGATTACCATATGCTTCCGCTATTGGCTCGATCATGTATGCTATGACTTGTACTCGCCCTGATGTGGCCTTTGCTTTGAGCATGGTCAGCATATATCAGGGAAACCTTGGCAAGGCTCACTAGACTACGGTAAAGACCATTCTCAAGTACCTACGGAGGACTAAGGACTGGGTTCTTACCCTCGGTGGGAGTGATGACTTGAGAGTAGCAGGGTATACTGATGCTAGCTTTCAGACTGATAGGGATAATTTCCACTCTCAGTCAGGTTGGGTCTTTACCCTAAATGGAGGAGCAATTACTTGGAAAAGTTCCAAGCAGGAGACAGTAGTTGATTCTACTTGTGAATCAGAGTACATAGCAGCGAGTGAAGTGACAAAGGAGGCGATATGGCTGAAGAACCTCATTGGAGACCTTGGGGTTGTACCAGCTATACAGGAGCCTAGAGAGATTTTCTGTGACAACAATAGTGCGGTTGCCTTAGCCAAGGAACCAAGAGATCACGGTAGATCCAGACACATTGACAAAAAAATATCACTTCATAAGACACAAGATAGAAGAAGGACTCCTTGTGGCAATATCGTCAGAAGAGAATCTTGCAGATCCCCTCACGAAGGGACTGACTAGGGTTAGGGATTTGCAGCATGCGAGAAGCATCGGGCTGAGAGACGATATTAGTTTTAATAATTAGATTGTTTTTTGAAACTTGTAGAATTTAATTAACATTTGATGATTAAATAAAAGTTGTTATTTATTTATGATTAAAGTGTTACTATCCTATGTTGATCGTTTACTGTTGTTTCAATTTTGCATGTTTTGACTTCCAGAATAATTATTTTATTCAAACTCTCCTCAGTCGGTCATACGTTGGAAGTAGGTATTGAATTAAGATTGTCATGAATCTGGCTTGTAAGATTTGTCTAAGGTGAATTAGACATAGCAATGGTTGCTGCAACATTCATGAGTGCTCATAAGTTCTGAGTATTAGATTAAACCCACACTCACTTGTATCACTTCATGGAATTTATCTCGAGTGATCGTGAGACGGTAATATCATATATATATATATATATATATATATATATATATATATATATATATATATATATATATATATCTTCAAACATAGAGATATGAGTCGTTGACTATGAGTTGCTTATCCATTGATTGTACGAAAACGCATCAGTAACTTGATGTCATAAAATGTGCTTTTATGTATAATTCAACTGGTAGTTAGTACAAGCATATGAGTCGAAGTTTATCTGTTCCTTCTAGCAATAGAAGCCATATCTGGGCCCCTCAATGATTTGGTTTTGACTTATGTACCGGGCCCGGTCAGAACCTAATTGATGTGTTCAATTTAGTTCTATGTCAAACAAATCAGAGATCGAGAAACAACTGCTGGACAATAAGTACGACATTGTTCCATGTATTTGTCCGGCTGATATCTTTAGAACAGAGGATTATATGATCACTTATCTAAAATGGCACTTCATAGTTCAACAGAGATTTAAAAGAGCTACGATTGCTGGTTGGTTCTTGAAGTTATACTTGCAACTATAGTTATCAAACTTATCCAAGTGGGAGACTGTTGGATAAGGTGTCTAAGTCCGTAACTATATTTGGTATGAACTTGACCCGACCCGGCATGGTTCATTTGGGTTACACTTCACCTAACAATTTGTATGTGTATACTTTTGAGAATAAGATGTTTATGATCTATTAATACATTATAAGTTATAATATATTAATAGGAAATTATATTATTCAATTAGTGTTGATCAAGAATTAATTTTGGAATTAATCTAATGATCAAAAAAGGCTAATTAAATATGGACTCTTACATATATATATATATATATATATATATATATATATATATATATATATATATATATATATATATATATGGGTTAGGCTAAGATTTATTTAGGATGGACTAAGAGTATATGGAAGTCCATGGACAGTCCATGGATCTTTTAACCCATGGATCCTAGGTAAATGAAGAGTCATGGGTATTAGGGTTTAACCCTAATCCTTCATAGTATATAAAGAGGTCCTTGGTTCTAGAATTGGCACTAGTGTGCGTGAGAAACAAGGGTGGGCCGATTCTAGCAAGCATCATATTCTCTCAAGTATTTCCAAGTTGTTTTGGGTGATTTGTGACACCACTTGAGGCATCCACACTATTGGTTCTAGGCTCTAAAACTCCAAGCAATCAACCACAAAAGAAAGGTATGTTATTCTACTTAAAGTTTTATATTATTAGTACCCCATAACATGCTAGTCAGGTTGTAAACCTTGGAAATCAAATTTGCATGTATTTTAGAGAAAACATAGATCCAAGGTTTCTAGAGTTGCATGTACACCATAGTAGTGTTAGAATGCTCAAAACCTAACAATATTATGGTTAATGTAGGAGACATCTCTATTTTCCCCCGAAAATCTTTAGAATTACCACAACTTAGCTTTCAATTCACCTCTGACCATCAAATGAAATGTGAATAATCCGTCCTCTTCTCTTTGAAAGAAGGGGCTCTTCCGATTCTGTCGTTGCTTGAAACAATTTTGTCTTCTCCATATTACTATATCTCTAGAGTCAATACTTTTATATGAGGAACTACTGAACTCAATCACTTGTTGTCGTTGCTCTTCATTTTTCTATTGAGGTCTAATTTATAGAGGTATTTAAATTGGATCAGTGATCGATTTCTAGGTTTCATCGTAAACTTAATTGGTTACTTCCAATTACGTAAATCAATAGTTCAAACCGCACTCAAAGGTAGGGAATTTCTCATTTTTATAGGAACTTCTATACCAGAAACAATGGTATCTCCAATTACAGCCCCCCTGGGATGTAAAATATATCTCTTCTCACCATCCCTATAGTGTATGAGACAAATGTATGCGTTTCAATTCGGGTCGTATTCTCTGGTTACCATTCTACCATATATGTCTTTTTCATTTCGTCGAAAATATATTTTACGGTATAGACACTTATGACCTCCCCCTCTATGTCCTGCGGTAATGATTCCTCTGGCATTACGACCTTTACCACAATGATGTTGTCAATAGATTAAATTATTTCGTGGATTGGATTTCACTTTACTGTCTACGGATCCTTTACCTGTGCTTGGGGTAGAAGTTTTATATAAATGTATCGCCATGCTATAAAGTATTTTGATTTAAGTTCTTTTCTTTCTAAGAGGTGGAATAGATTAACCTGGTTGAAGCGTAATGATCACACGTCTGTAATGCATTGTCTGTCC